>NW_013666585.1:115163-116794 GCF_000517525.1 Limulus polyphemus | reverse complement strand
CAATGGAATTGAATTGCAGACAGAGATAGAGACGAGAATTGAGTCAAGCGCGTGAA
Organism: Limulus polyphemus; assembly: GCF_000517525.1. Taxonomy (NCBI): domain Eukaryota; kingdom Metazoa; phylum Arthropoda; class Merostomata; order Xiphosura; family Limulidae; genus Limulus; species Limulus polyphemus. The sequence continues at coordinate 116,738 of NW_013666585.1, read as the reverse complement.
TCTTTCCTTCTTTGTGAATTATAGCGTTTGTTGAAGTTATTGCGTGTCTGGGGAAAGTAAGTGTATTGCAAAGTTGAAGTGAGAAAGAATAAACTAGTTTTATTTAAGAAAGGACTTGTATCACTGAAGTTCTTTGGAAAGAATTTCTACGGAAAATTAACCAAAGACTAGAGACTTAACAAATTGGTGTCAGAGAGTGGGGGAAAAAAAATAGAAACGAGAAGTGGCAAATCAAACTACAGCTTAGCAGATTTGATGGCAGCAATACAAGAGCAGCAAAAGAAACAAGAAGAGAGATTACACCAGTTGTTGGAGGAAAAGAAAAGAAACAAGAAGAGAAATTACAGCAGTGGTTGGTGGAAAAAGAAAAGAAACAAAAAGAACGAGAAAATACACAAGAACAGAGACTACATCAGAGGTTAAATGAGAAAGAAAATAAACAAGAAGAGAAATTACAGCATTGGTTAGAGGAAAAAGAAAAGAAACAACAAGAATTAGAAAATAAACAAGTAGAGAGACTACAGCAGTGGTTGGAGGAGAAAGAAAATACACAAGAAGAAAGTCTCCAACAGTTGAGAGAAAGCCAGAGTACACAAATGGAAAACATTAGTAAATTTAAAAGTGAATTAGATACATTAAAGGATAATTTATTGTCTTTAACACAACGAGGATACATTAACCATCGACTTAATCAGCCCCCAGACAATGGCAAGCCCCTTCCAGACCCCACAGCTAAACCCTAATGCAGACATCTTCAGTCCTGTTAGGAGTCACATCCCAGATATGAGTGTCAGTAATAGAAGTGATCAAGTACGAAGGAAGCCACAGGGATGCGATGGGAAGGCACCGTGGGAAGCATATAGAGCACAATTTGAGCTACTGGCAGAAATTAATGGATGGACAGAGGAGCAGAAAGCTGTATATCTGGCAATGAGCTTGAAGGGACAACCACTGGAAATACTTGGACAGTTGTCAGCAGACGACAGACACAACTATAGAGCACTGGTAGCGGCTCCAGAACTTAGGTACAGAACCCAACATCAGTCTGAAGTCTACAGGGCTAGGTTTAGGACGAGAGTCCGTGCTAAAGGGGAGAGACTGCAAGAGCTGGCACAGGACTTGGAAAGTATGGCACACAAGGCTTACCCAACTGCACCCTTTTGATCTCCTCAAGTTGTTGCTGAGGGATCAGTTTGTAGATGCCTTGAACAGTCCACAACTGAAGATACAAGCACTATGCAGGATGCAATGGCCAGAGCTCTTGAATTTGAATCCTACATTGTGTCCAGCACAGAGGTACCAAGGTTGGTACAGTCGTCAGGATTCAAAGCCAGAAAAGGTCAGCTTTCAGAGAAGTTTGAGGGACTTTGCGGGCGCTGTAATGAACCTGGGCACAAGAGAGCTCAATGGTGGCAACTTCAACACAGAGGAGATGATACAGCAGGAAAGACTGCTACCCAGAAAGGCTGTTGGAACTGTGGGGAGCAAGGACATTTGAGGAGCCAGTGTAAGATGAATATTGCCAATAAGTCAGCCTCAAGGAAACCAGTTGTGGTTCGTGTTGATGGACGCCTA
>NW_013666585.1:108385-114228 GCF_000517525.1 Limulus polyphemus | reverse complement strand
ATGCAAGGTTGTGGGGACCAGTATGGGTAACTATTGAGCTCATGGGCATAAAGGACAGACACAAAGTATACTTGGCTGACATTGAAGACCATTGCATATTAGGGTTGGACTACTGACTACCAAGGAAGTGTGTAATTAATTTTGATAAAATGACGTTTGGGAACAACAAAGACAAAATTCCAGTAAGTGTTAAAAGAGAGGTTGAACTAACCAGGTTTCATCAAGCTGAAGTCAAAGTGACTGAAGGAGTTGATGATGGTGAAGTGGAACGAGATATAGATATTAAAGCAGAGCAGGAGAAAGATTTGAAGCCAATAATTGATTTTCTACAAGCACGTGTTTTGCGCCCTGCTTGGGAGAAGGCGTCTAGTCTAAGCCCTGTGACAAAGAACTATTGGGCACAATGGGACCAGTTGAAGCTAGAACATGGTAGTCTTCTCTGGCGATGAGAAACTGCAGATGGGAAAGTGACGACCTGGCAAACAGTTATACCGAGAAAGTTACGGGAAGTTATGCTGCGTCAATCCCATGATAGTCTAATTGGAGGACATCTCGGAGTTAAGAAGACGTTGAGTCACCTACAACAGATGTTTTTTTTTTTGATAGGTATGAAGCAAGATGTGGAAGAATTGTGCAGAACACGCAGTACATGTTGTGCTAAAAGAGGGCCCAAGCATAAGGGACGTGCTCCAATGAAGTTATATCAAGTTAGCACACCAATAGAAAGAGTAGCCGTTGACATTGCTGGTCCTCTGCCTCAAACTCGCGCTGGAAACAGGTACATTTGTGTGGTGATGGATTATTTCACCAAGTGGCCCGAGGTATATGCAATACCAAATCAGGAAGCTACAACCATAGCTTCGGCTATTAGTGATTTCCTCTTCAGATTTGGTATGCCATACGAACTGCATTCAGGTCAAGACTGTAACTTCGAATCAGCTGTGTTCCAAGAATGCTGCAAGTGGATGGAAAAACTTGATCTCTATGTATGATATACTGATGACACATTCACTACTTCCTGATAATATAACTAAATTAAACAGTTCCGTGAAAAATTAAACTCTGGTCGTCGTGTCGAGACAGAGCCGGGCCTAGGCAGAATTGTGGCCTGTGTGAACTTTATATTCGGCGCCCCTGTTCCTCTAAAATTGAAAGAACTGCTAATTACAATGTCCATTTTGGAGCCTCTTGAAGTGGGCGCCCTGTGCCTAAGCACACATCGCCCACACTATAGGCCAGTCCTACATCTAGATGTATTTAAGAACTGAAATGAATTGAACAGATACACTTTCTTGGTGTCTTAGTTACACAAGGCCCAGATACCGAGTTATACAGAAAAATGTATCGGAAACAAAAAATATAAGACTATTTATTTTCCTGCAATAAACCTAGACATCTCACAATGTAACATTGTTCGATAGCTTGAAAAATAAGAAAGTCAACTTCCTTTGAATCTTTGATCGTACTTTGTTTGATGTTAATTACAAAGTTACACTATGAGCTATTTGTTCTATACCCAACACGAGTATCGAAACGCGGTTTCTAGCGTTGTAAATCCGTAGACATACCACTGTGCCACTGGGGGTCTTTGATCTTAGAAACAAATGATTATCCTTACTGCTAGTCATATATCAATAAAGAGATTTGTTTGGTATCACGGTTTACTATGAGAATTTTCACTTAGCTCTCCTCCAGATTACACTTAATGATCTGACTTGTCTCGAACTACCAGATAAGGACTTTCAGCATATTTTTCCTCATTTGCTGATATAATACATTGTTCTTACTATCATCTTACACACTGGCCTCAATCTATGCTTTCCGATCTAAGCAGTACATGATAAATGATAAGTTTATCATTGATGTCGAGCTTCAAGTTGTCATCATGTTCAATATTCTTATACATGTCACATCATTTCTATAGCCCAAATGTTATAGACTGGGAAGATGAAGCGCAAGCTAAGGACCAGTGTAGAAAAAGCTAAGCTGCTTTTGTGCTGAAGACATATACCAAAGCCATATCTAGTGTTCTCGTTCGAACTTTCATTCCTTCACTGTCGTATCATAGTATGTCTTGTGCTGTAAACAGCCTTCCCTAGTTGGCGAAGTTCAAATTCATGTTTGTCAACCAATACATATCTCAACCACTTCTCATATTCTTGCAGACATTGTGACACCTCTGCTCTAGGAGTTGGTTATAACTCACGCCCCTTGAAGCTGTATTTCACATGTTTGGTGAAACACTATTTAACTTCTGTTCCATTGCATGATATGTCATCGTCATACGTTACTACACATTTACTCCATCCTACATGCGTAACAATTCTACTATTGCTGACATCGATATTCAGCAGGAATGGATAATTTGGTTGTGGGTATGCTAATACCAGTGCTTCTAATAAAGAACATTTTAACGACTGAAATGCAATGTTGCATTTCTCAGTCCATCTAAAATACACTTCAGTTATAATCAGAGCAGATAATCGTGCAGCAACCTTGGAGAAATTGTTTGTGCCATAGAACTGGAATGTGTTTAACAGTTCATAGCCTTGGGAAGAGAAAGAGGTATGCATTTCACAGGCCTCAGCAGCATCACAGAAGCTGGAAGTCGTAAAGCAAGCTTTCGTCTTTATTGGGTAAAGCAATGAACCACAGATATTCTGTGTCACAAACAATGTTTTCAACCAACATACAGGCAATCCTGTACAAGTGTACAAGTGCCTTTCTGTTAAATGTAAAGAGGTGAATGGTAAGATCATGGAAATATTAAGGATTTTGCCCATATATTTCAACCAGTCTAGAAGATATTATGCACAACAATCAGCTCCTATCTACAGAGTTATTGCGCATTTTGATATCATTCTTTGGAATTACTGTATAGGAAGTAGGATGGCTAGCTGCTAACTTCCAGGGCTTCCACATTGGAGGTTTATTATCCATATAAGAACAAAAATACCCTCAGAATGTTAAGATTAGATAAACATTTACCACCTATACTTGATAATTCTTCTAGTTGAAAAGGGAGGCTTACATTTAATGGAAATGTCAAAGTTTTCTCTCTAACATAGATAACATCAAGACTGATATATTTCTACAATTACACATATATCTGCTTTCAATAACTTCTCTTCAAAGATGCAGATATCATCTCTTTATCCAGGTTCATTGGCGAGGAAATGTTCATGGGCGATTTGCTCTTATTATGAACCACCATATTCTAACAATGGCTATTCCACTTGCCATCTCTGGAGGCTGTTACCATATGAGTCTACTGGCCACACCATTACACTTTGTTCTGTTTATGTTACACCAGGGGAATGTTTCAATAAGCTGTACTTTATGATAAAGTTTTTTAGTTTTCACCTTCTTTTGCCATTTTTGGATACTTTAATTGCCAGAAACAACTTTGGAGTTATTTTTTTATGCACGAGAATCGAAAATCTGTACGTGTCTCATGTAGCATCCAAACCTCTTTTTTTACGCTAAACATAAGGTATATTGCCATGCTCTAACTTGAACTTTTGATTAATCTGCCTGTTTGTCACATTAATTTTTATCATACTTCGCTTCGGGAGTGACCTGTAATCCAAGTGGCAGTGATCCTGCTCCCACCACTTTGAGAAAAGTTACCCACAGTCAAAGCCACGTGACTTGCATGCCTTGATAGACGTTGGAGAATGATGGCGAACTTTCCTTCATCAGTTGCATAGAATATGGTCTTACCATTGCAAACTTTCCATTTGTTAATAACTCTGTGGAGATAAAGATAGATTGAATTGCTTAGGCAAGTATATGTACTATTCTAAAACCTCAATTCATTTTCCAAACAATTCTCACTCTGGCTTTTAAGAGGCACATTATATTCAGAAAATAACCTGTGGTATGTTTTGCAGATATCCTATTATTTTAAATCTCGTAGCCTTTCAGGAACTTGACTTGGAACATTCAATAAGGAAACTAAACAGTAATTTAGATCAGATTCACATCCATCATCTCTTTCATAACCTTTAAAAAGTTATCCATGATAACAGAAGAAAAGTGAAAGGATTAGGGCGCTTGACTCGCAATCTGAGAATCCCCGTCCCACCAAACATGCTCGCCCTTTCAGCCTTGGGGGCGTTATAAAGCGAAGGCCAATCCCACTATTCGTTAGAAAAGAGTAGCCAAAGAGTTGGCGATGGGTGGTGATGACTAGCTGCCTTCTCTCTAGTCTTACACTGCTAAATTAGGGACGGCTAGTACAGATAGCCCTCATGTAGCCCTCGCGAAATTCATAACAAACCAAACCATCTTCTCTTTTCCATCTTGTATTCGAATAGCTAAGAAATGGCTGATTTACAGGAAATTACTAACATTCATTTCTCAGTACTCTGGTACAACGAGCTGTTCTCCTTAGTTCTTGGCCCTCAAAACCTGGTTAAAATGAATTCCTGTTTTATGAACTGATTGTATTTTAATTTATGATAGACCATTTACTCTGATAGAACTCAAAGTAGTTCTGAATTAATTTTGTAATACAGCATATCAGATGATATCAATTACAATAGTTTTCATTATATCTTTTTTGTATCTTCAAATATTATTTTCTGATTAATTTAAATCAGCTCTGGCAGAGAAAACCACTTATCCAACATCCATCATGGATCTGCACCACGAACCAGTTGACTCTACTTGAAACGTCAACCAGGGATACATTTCTCCAGATAATCAGCATTTGGGTTGTAAGATTTGTAATGTTACAAAAGCTTATGATATTGTACATAGCACATATAGTTTTTGGGCCTTCATTGATATTTGTTTGTTTTCATCCTAGTCTGCTTTTAGCAGATAAATCGTAATGAGTCCTTGTGGGATGAACTCTGCTTTACTTCTTCACACAGAACTTAGAATACTTCAAGGCAGTATCTTGAGTATCACATTTGTTATCGTTAAGTTCACTACCATAACTAAACAATTTCCCCCAACAGTTGCAAACAGACAAGAATTTCATATGTTCCCTTAGTCATCGAATATGAAGTACATAGTGCACATTTAGCAGTAGTTCCAAATTGCCTTTAATAAACTGTATGTATGACAAACTGTTTAAAATTTTCTTCTTCTAGAAACCAATACATTATATCTAATGCTAAAACGAATAAACCCAGATGTCAAGCCCCATCTCGAAAAGAAAATATTTCAAACTTGCAAACTTTTAATAATTTAAACTGTAGCCTATGTTAGATATTATAATTTCAAATAGCTTGAAATTGAGTTAACTGATACATTTAAATTTAGTAGTTAGATTGTACTTTGGATTTCGTAGTTTTGTAAAAGCCGATATATAGTCAGTTTATGATAATTGCCAACACGATTGATACATACAGTTTTCTTTTTTAACACAAATACATTTTAATATGTACACAACAATATAATTCACAATAACAGTTATAAATAGTTATCACAAACAATGATTTATAAACAAAAGTTTCACAAACTTACAAGCAGTTTAAAGTCTTCTTTGTAGTCTGGAACTTATTCGATATCTTATCGAAGGTTCACGATGAGCGAGTTAATTACGAGTTGATGTAGGTACGATTCGGTTAACGGGAAGCTTTGTCCTTCGTTATTCATCAGCCATACACGCTGAATTTTCTTCCGTTGATGTTAGGTAATATTTTTGTAAAAGTACTAATGTCCGATGAGAATCCACTGAAGTTAAATGATTTGTAATGTTCGAATTTGGTAAATGCTTTTGGTCAAATATCTTTGATTGATAAGCCTTATAACAATCACAGTTATAGCTTCCAAAGTTTATAGCACACTGACTATAGCAAACTAATAATAGATGCTCTCCTTTTAGTGCA
>NW_013666585.1:102904-108375 GCF_000517525.1 Limulus polyphemus | reverse complement strand
ATCGCGTTGGTTATATTTATAGGAAGTTTTCTAGAAATTTCAGTTTTACGTAACAATACTGGCGCTAACACAAGCGTTTACGTACACACATATATTGTTAATTCTACTCTCGAGAATCTTCTACAACTTTGGAGAACAGGCGGGAGTTTCGCAATGTCTATCTAACAGTATAAACTATGTATGTTTCTAAATATAAATTTAATCTAAACAAACGTCGACCTTAAAATAAATATATGATATAATAAATTCGTTATTACACCTAAGTAACAAAGTTACGTAAGTAAAAACGAGCTCTGTTCAAAAACTACTTGAGTGTTTTTGGTACAACACTCCTTTGTACACATCTCGGAATAAATTTTCTTTTTCCTTAGGGACGTAATTATTTTTTGATCCGTTAATTATAATCAATATTGTGATTGCAGTTTGATTTGCAGGTATTTTTAAAATATTTCTGATGCCAGTATTTTGTCGTATTATTATGTTATTTTTTCAACAAAACTAGTTTCAAAGATTCTTTGATAGATTGTTTAGGCAGAGTATTCGAAACGTCGTCCCCTACACGTGTGTCTCTACAACTGGCAGTTTCCGTCCATTATACAAAGTTTCATCAGCTTCAAAAATGTCGTAAAGCACTTAAGAACAGTGCTTTTGCTGTGTACTGTCTTACTGATTCCCAATCTTTTTATTTTCGTAGCTATATGATATGACACATTTAGTTCATGAGCAGAGTCACTTTGACATTACAATCTGATAGAGCAAACAAAGCATATGGGATGCGATTGTGTTTCTTTTGGGATGAGTAATCAAATCATATTTTATAGACTTGTCAGAACAGCAGATGAATAAAGGTTTAGCCTTTGTTATTCACAAAAACTATATGTTTAGAGAATTGGCTGACATGAGTTCACTTCAGGGTTTACATCGATGCAAATATTCACCTAGAGTATAGCCATTGCAGCAGAAAGTAAAAATCTGAGGATGTAGGATGTCCAAGCTCACCCAATGAATCACTTTAATGGCCTCTGGCTACAAAAGAAGGGAATCAGCACACAATAAGCACGTCAATTACTGAAAATGAACTAGAGAAAAGTGCCAAGTTTGCAGATAACATTCTAAACCCACGAGCACACATGGTAGGAGAAACGATGACGTTGAATGAAATACGTTATGAAATACGTTAATTTACCCTAATCTTGCTTAAAATAATTTCAATTTTAGGGTACGCTGGTACAGATCCTGATAAATAATATAATCGAATGGGGTATACATGCGCCCCACGCTTCGTATTGCTGGCGCACAAAAACATAGCTAGTAAAAAGGGAAAAAAGTCTCATAGATTAATTTACTCTAATCCTGCCTAAAAGAATTTCAAGTGCCGCAGCTATTGAGGATTCTCTCTTGTTTTCCTTACAACCAACATGAACATTATAACCGATGTACAATTTCACTTACGATAATGCTTGAGTTGTATTTGCTTCCGTTTTGTATTTATTATTATTATTTCTAGCCAGTAATTTTTAATCATTCTGCAATTTTACATCTTTAATTAATTACGTAATACGTAAAACATTTCACAACCTATAAATCTTGAATGAAAACAGCATGTTTGGCTGGGTTTGTTTTGTTGAATTTCGCACAAAGCCATTCGAGGGCTATCTGTGCTAGCCGTTCCTAATTTAGAAGCGATATATGATGGGGAAAACAGTTGGTCAACCACTCACCGCCAACTCTTAAGATACTCTGATCGAATATTGTGGTTGACTGTCGCATTATTAAGCCCGCATGTCTGAAAAGACGAACATGTTCTGTAATTAGATTTACACCCGAGACCAGCAGATTGTGAATTGGGTGTCAAGCCGCGATACAAAGTTAGATGTACATACTACAACAACAACTATCTTTATGGAATCTCTGTTCACTCAGTTAATTTCCAGGCTGCCTAGAATGGGCAATAATGTGTTCAACTATTACAACTTAACCATCCTAATTTTCCACAATTACACAAGCATGTTAATTACCACACGCGTAGTTATATAAGATCGCTTTTACAAATTTAGCACATAGATGAACCTTTAAGTATGTTTATTCAAGCTAGCTAAAGGATAAAAAACCAGAATCCTCATGATGTTGAGATATATGATTTGGTTAATGACAAGCTTTAAAAAGCAGTAAGACAAGTTTCTAGAAGCAAGAGTAATTTTAATTCTTGTTTTGTAAAACGTTCTTGACTATTTGCCTACTTAAATAATTATTGCAAACTGCGAAGTAGCTTAGAAGTCATTCCTGTTCCTGAGCTTTAAACATATTTCGAGCTAATTTTGAACAATATTTAATTGTAGATACTAAAAATGCGACCAAAAACACCATACACATAATATTATGCTTTGTCATAAACACGTTTAAGAGATGAAGCGATTTTTCAAAATTTGAAAACATTTTGGACCTTTACTGTTTTGGCTTTAGATTTTGATAATCTGTGTTTGCTGAAGATGCAAGGCAAATAGTTTTCTTCCAAATCTGTTTGGTGTACTCAGACCTTGTAATATTATTTCTCTGTGTTTCTTTCTTTATTTTATACCTTCAGCACGTTTCCTCTGGATCCCCCCTCTAAAAAACAACAACAAATTAATCGTCTCTTTCTCGTTAGTGAGGGTCTTAAAAAACGGATAATATCAGTTATAATAAGTCGCCTGCTCATCAACAATTTATTCGTTTTGGTTTCGCTCAGAGTTTGAAATATAATTTGAAGGAAGATGTTAACTGTTCTTCATCACGTTTGGATTAGATTCTTTATATTGTTTTATTTCTTTTCTTAGCTAGAACTAACCGAATTTGTAGATCACTGTGTATTAACCCTTTTGTTCTTGGAGGACAGTGTGGCTTCTTCAGTTGACTCCGTGAACTTGTTAACGATTTCTATGATCATTCTGGCTGCCGTTGAAATGTAACTTCAATATGCACCGCTCTCATACTTATCATACATTTTTTAAATCATTTAACTTTTATCAAACAGATGGTTAAATGATTCTGTATTATTAACTCGTTATAGGTAATTAGCACAACATTTAATTAAACTTTGAGGTTTGCTCTAATTTTGTAAAGACATTTCAGGCACTAAAAAGTACCTTAGTTAATAATTTTGTTATGGAGGTAATTATTGCATTTTTTTGTCTCTCTACCAACCCTACTCGAGATGTATTTTAAACTTTGCGTACAACTCATAAGTTATTATAGAATCTGGGTAATTAAGTTTGTGAGTAGCTAAACAGGCCAAAGATTTGAAGTATATTTTCGCTTGTGTATATTTGTCTTTTTCTTAGACTCCAGGTTTTTGTTTTTTACAACTTGCTGGTTATAATAACACAACAGTAAGTTTCTTTACTTGCATCGATTAGCCTCCCGCCGATAACTGAAGACGCGCACTCAAGTGGTTCTAGTAAAGTTTGGCATTGAATATCGTTTTTTTTAGCACTGCCATTAGCTGACTCGTCTTGAAGTATCGGATTTATTTGTCTTTTTTATTGTCTGGTATTAAATCAGTCGATCTCTAATCAGCCGCTATCCACTGCCAAAACTGATAGTTAAACAGCCACTGTAGAAAATCCATTCAGAAGCTCACAAACGTAATTTCATCATATTATTGAGGTCTTACTACAGTTTTGAATGATATGATAACAGTTGCAGCGCGACTATTGCACCAAACTAGTTCTTATTGTTTTCTCCTAAGTATTCATTCGCAGTAATAATAAAACCAATATGAAACTTTGAACCAAATTGCAAAAAACATTTACTTACAAGTTGGCATGCCATACATGGATGACTTTGTTTCATGTGCATTGATTTGGGAAATTTGTTGTTAGAAGTGACACCCAAACTGTAAGCAGAAAACGAATTTTCCTTTACTGATTTTTGATCAAACAGAAAATAATTTTGCAGCCACTTACTGGGATGTAATTGTTCTTTCATAGCGGTTTTTAATAGTTTGTATGTAAGAAATATACATCAGAAGAGCAAATTGATTATAATTAATCAGGCGTATTTTGCAAATATAGAGGTTTTCTATACCAATATAGTAAATATCAAAATTATAAGTATTGCACATATTAGCAAGAAATAATTAATTAACTCGGACAATAAAATAATTTTGTTAAATATTAATATACATTCATGGGATTAATTTATCTCTAACTACTTTGGTGTTTCTGTTGAAACTAATCAGTCATTATAACAAATCCTCTCAACGCACTTTTCTAAACAAAACTGTTTAGAATAACTCATGACCTTTCATTCACAAAAAATGACAATATCATTGATTCTTCAAAATAAGCAAGACCATGAAAGTGTTCGGAATTTAGAAAATAATTAGATGTTGAAAAATGGTGTATAAACTCCTACCTTATGGTAAAATTCACAATTCAGCTACAACACGTTAGTGTGAATTGATAAATAAATTGGTCCATAGGTGAGTGCCTTTGGGAGTATCTGATTTATATTAATATTATTTTTATCCTAATAATATTAATAATATACATTAATATGTTGTAATCGAATAAAATTTCGAGAAAGTTTCATTTCAACTAAAGAGAAAAGTAAGTAAATTTATAAATAAAAAATCATGAAGTCAAACTAATTTAATCGTTTAAATTCGTTTTGATGATGTTTCGAAGGATGTATGAACAAATATTTCCAAGTGTCATAAAGCACAACTAAAGTTAACCTCACTCAGAAAGTAACCTATTTCTATGCAAAAACAGGCTAACAACAAATATTTTGAATTTACCTGAAGGTCATACAGAAGTAATGTTTATTCTATTTAACGTAGTGCTAATAACTATAATATATTAAGTATATCCTAAACTTGGAAAATATATTTACAAATATATAAAGGAGAACAAAAGAGAAACTATATGAAACACATGTTTAGCTATTAGGCTATGATCATCAGATAGTCAATTAAATAGCAAAACGTTTTTAACGAGTCCGTTTGTTTTTATTTTAAACTGCATAATAGGGTATCTACACTAATCCCACTGCAAAGGTTGAACTCAGAATTTTAACATTAAAATCCATCAAGTTTACCTATGAATTACTGAGAGGTTCTAAGAAGTTAAAATCATGTATATCTATTTGTTTGGATATGAAAATAAACTTTAAAATTCACTTTACCCAAACAAGTACAAAAAAAAAGACTTTAGCTTGTCATGCAATTCATACATATAATAGAATACTTTATGGATTACTTTAGACTTCGATGAGATTGGTAGATTTTACCAACTACCGTTATTTTGAGGAGTAAAAAAAACACATTTATGAGTGTATTGATTAGTCCCGGCATGGACAGATGGTTAGGGCGCTCGACTCATAATGTAAGGTTCACGGGTTCGAATCCCCGGTCCACCAAACATGCTCGCCCTTTCAGCCGTGAGGGCGTTATAATGTTACGGTCAATCCCACTATGCGTTGGTAAAAAA
>NW_013666585.1:76767-102388 GCF_000517525.1 Limulus polyphemus | reverse complement strand
GTTGTATTGATTACCCTAGAGCACGGGTTAGCACAATTTAAAAAATAACTTCAAGAATTTCTTTACAAAAGTAACATCCTAGACTTGACAATAGAGGTCGTCCTATACACCGAACCTCAAAGAAATACTCTTAAAAAATCCAGGGTCGTCTTATACATAGGATCGTCTGATACCCCGGCAAATACGATATTACCTCTTTCAGGCTATTATGTTTTCTAGTGGATATGCTACTTTTAGTGAAAGAAAACAATGTATTTGTTTTTTGTTATTTGCACATTTCAATTTTGTATTAAGTAACGTTTTCTAAGTCAAAATGAAATTGTCGACTTTTATGTCTGGAATAAATTAATAATTTGTGAATTTATGTCACGAAAAAATATATATCATTATCTACATTTTTACTTTTGCTGTTCAGAGTGTTATTAGATTACATTAATTTCTTATATATACAGTAAGGAGAAACGATACAAATTGTTGGTGTTAAAAAAAAGTCTCTTTTGATTTACTTTCCAGTGAATGGTTGTTTGTCCTTCTTCTTTTCATCCTTATGCTTATTTACTTGCAACGTCTTAACCTCATACTTACTAACCAATGTGAATATCTTATAAGCTTATTAACACTAATATACACTTTATATTTATATTTCATAAACTCAACCTTTTGTCTTCCTGTTTGATAATATTATTCTACATTAATTCACTTTTTACATTGTTTAACCTCATGTCGTTGTGAAAGTCTTATTTCACCATATTTTTATTTCCATAAATAAGTGTTTTTTCATGCACTATGTGCAATAAATGAATGTTGTTTTTGTGATATTCCTGGAACACATTTAAATAATCCCAGTATATCAGTTCTATATTGATCTATTAAAATAGGGTACTTATTAATAATTAGTAGTCAAGTATAGTTTTGAAAACTGTATTGTTTTGGTTTACTGATTAGTTCCCTCGTTTTAAACATTCTCGTCTTAATTTATAAACTAAATTAAAATTGTAATTCTGTATCGATATATTTAAAATATGTTGCTTATTAATTACCAGTGGTACAGTTTACTTTTGACAACCGTATTGTTTGATTTTTTCGTGTTATTTCCTGTGCTTTTGTGAAGCTTCTGCGAAAATTCTAAAATAAAACCGAACGCAAACTTTTGTCTAATAAAGACAGCGTGATTTGTATAGAAATTCTCTGTGGTTGTGAAATCTCTTCAAATTTTCTTCACATGAATTATGTAATCCACTAGAAAAATTTCCTAGTCTCTAAGATTGATCCATAAAAAATTGGGAATATATTTTTATTAAATGCACATCTACCAATATTTAAAATTTTTTAAACTAATGAGCTTTGAACCAGATGATTAAATTTAAAAAAAATGATTATACATGATTTGATCAAAGCAAGCTGACTACCTAGATAAATCAGAACTAACTAAAAATTAATATGAATGGTCTTTTAAAAGCAGACTTTTGATATGGTATTCTCAATTCTTCATTCAACTAAAGACTCATTGTGGTAGTTAGAAAATAAAACATGTTTTAATCGAAAATTCAATAAAATATTTAGCTCCTTTTCGAGTCATATGTATTATCTAAGTTACCTATTGTACAGGGCTTGTTCAAGTTTACGTCCCATTGCCCACAAAACGCGTTCACTATATGGAGAGTATGTGCAGTATAAAGGTGATGAACAACTCCCACTATTCTGTCACAAAAGAGTAGCCCAAGAGTTCACGATGAGCACTGTTGACTAATTGTTTTCCTGATAACCTGTGGTGAGGTATTTAAAAATAGAAATACAATTAATTTATGAATGTTTTGTTTCCATTTGTGAAGTATAATTTATTCTGTGAATATCAATTTTTATATTGTGTTCAACAAAATAATTACATCCACTAAGGCCTATAAATATTTGAAAGACAATCATAAAACTAATTTTGTAATCTCTAATTCTAAGTAAAGCTATACAACTCAGTTATTTACCGACTACCACAGATTAGATGATAAATAATTTTTTTATTCTAATAAAAATTATATTTTTAAAGTTTGTTTATTTGTAGTTGAGCATAAACCTACACAAGGGACTATCTGTGCTGTGTCTAACACGATGTTTAACGTTTTTTGTACGCAGACATACAAATGAGCTGTTTTTGTTGTTGTTTTTATACTATAACAAAAATCAACACGTCATGTTCCCAAATTTTTATTTCATAAACAAGATTCTGTAGTTACACTCTTATAGGCGATTTTTTAAAATTGATTTTGAATGTTTTCCTTTTTATGTTAAAAATCGAAATCTCAAGATCTTTAGGTATAGAAATTGATAAAATGCTAAATAATTTTTACATCAAATATTGTAAACTCGTATCTTTCAAGTCAATTTTTGGACGTATTGGTAAATTTATGCATATAATAGGTGATAGATCTAGATTATTTAAGAACTGTCGTGTAAAACATTAAAAATGTATTATCAGACTTTATTTCTCGAAGTTAATCTCTTTCATTCAGTAATTTGTTAAAAAATTAATTTTTTATTGTCTTATACATGGTTAGCATTTAAGATACATTTTAATGATAATCTAATTATTGTTTTCCATCTACATCTGGACGTCTTATTTGTTAGAATTCGTCAGTTGGAGTTCAAGTGGAAACCAAAAGTTAATGCCGACAAAACTTTCTCCCAAATAAACGACAACTTGACGGAGTGGGTGAAGATGGCCAAGTCTGATATTCAAGAACTAGCCTTTCTTTTTCTTGGGTATATTTATACGACTGGGCTGAAGAACAGGGTGTATCAGATAGACTTAGTAAAAGTAAAAAAAACAACATATCTCATAACACTAATAAAAATCACATCTGTATTTCTTCTGTTGTTTGGTAGCTCACAGATTCTGCATGATCAGCAAGTTTCAAAATTGTGAAAATAAGCTCAAAGAGGTAGAAGCTGTACGAGAAGAAATCAAGAACAACCCAAAATAAACATGAAACAGCCATACGTTCATTTGACAACTCTTTAGAATATACTCCACACAATCATTATGGCATGACTTAAATGGATTGTGTTCAGCAGGATTGTGCCAGTATTCTGATAGATTTGCGAACCCTTTTGAATATGAACTAAACAGTCTTCAAAATACCATCATTTTATCTAGAGAAGAGAATACAGATTATATTAGCTGTATTTGCGCTGGGTTCCCAAAAGTGTTCTGTTTCAAGATTGTATAAAAACAAAATTAAGAGTAACAACTACTTTTATTTCTTGCTTTTGAGGTTCATATGTCATGTTGTGTTGTAACCTACAGAGTGCATAATTCTTCTCGTGATTCATAGCATGCGGATGTTTTACTGACGTCACAACAGTACAAATTTCAATGTTGAACATCCCTTATATGACGTCATATTAACATCTAATGACTAACTGACAGACAACACACTACTGTTCAGTGGTGCGAGAGGTTAAAACAGGTGACCTCTTCAGGTGGCTTTCGGCTCCCTTTCGGGGAAATGGTGCATTAATAAAAAAAGGGTAAATTATTAAAAAACAAAATACTTTGATACCTCAATAAAAGTAAAAAAAAATAATACTGAAAAAAAAAACAATCTGTACCTTCTGATTAATATAACTACTTCAAAATAAATATGTTCCTAGGTAATAAATTTGAAAAACAACCTGTCTACTTAATTGAATTACCAGGGAAGTAAATAGACACATACTTCATCATTAAGAACATTATAGTGAAAATAACTTCCAAAAGGCAAAAGAATATCTGAATAAGTCTGGGAAAAAATCCGCAGGAATGAGCTATTTAATGCTGAGATGAGACTGAAGTAGATTCTGAAAGATACATCAATGAATTAAGCAAACTGGAGGAACAAGCAAAGCACACTTGAATAACAACCAAGTAAATAATGTAAAGGGAAAATTAGAAGAATAACGAAAGGAAAGTATTACAAATGATGTAAGTACCGCGTTTATGGAAGCAGTGTTTCTATATCAAGGATTATAGATTTCAAAAGCAAAACGCAGACTTCAAAACATCTTAGAAGATATCGCACATAAACTAACAACGCTTTTTTTGATCTATACACTTTATGAAGCCTTTATGTCACAAGAACTTGAAGAAGTAGAGATATTTTAGTGACAGTTTGGCCCAAGTCGGGTGCTAATGACAAATAAAAAAAACATAAAATTAATTAATATAATGTCCATTTTTTATAGGGAGTGTCTTTTAGATAATAAATAAAGAAGCAAAATGAAAGTAAACCGAAAAAGAAGTGTTGTTGCATTTTTACAGTATAAAAGTATTCTAAATTTTCAACCAACTGTTTTAATTACAGATAAACGTTTATTGTATGAAAGCAAAGTTTGTGGTTTGTGCCAACTGTCACGAGCGTATTACTCTAAAACATTGGTTCCCAAACTTTTATAATCTTATGCTTCCTTAATGTGAATAAAAAAGTTTGAGCCCTCCCCAACCTATAAAAATGCCTTAAAATGTGATTTATCAATTTCAAAAAATAATTACTAATGAACTTTAATGATATCTATGAAGTAATTTTTCTATTAAATTGTATGTTTGTAATTTAATGTGTCCTTTTCTTATTAATTTATATGTATCATAATTAGACCATTAGCAATTTATTATGTTTGGGTTAAATTTGTTCACTGATGACCAGTTAAATACACACTTAATTTTATGCAAAGTTGTCCTATTTTCGTTTTAAAATATGAAGCAATCCTGTAAATTAAGTAACGAAACACACTTTTTATCGGCTTATTGTTTACTTAGAATTAAAATTAATTCAGCATTTTTATTTTCAGCCCATTTGGCGGCCCCTCAAGAAAAGATTCACGGCCCAAAGAGGGCCACTTTAAAGAACACTGCTCTAAAACATAGGGTTCGATTCATGCTTTGGACACAGCCCAGGTAAAATGCTCCGCAGTTTTTAGCTAAATGAGAAACAGATTTTCGCATATTCAAGCTGACGAAAAAGAATAAAGAAATATAAGTTTGGAACAAAACCAAAAACGGAGAAGAAGCATTAGCTAGAAATGTGATGAAAATGTCATTTATAGAGAATTTTTACAGTTTTGCTTGCAGCTCCTCTACAAGAATAACTATAACTATTTTCGGTTGGTTAAATTACTATACAAGTCATTTTTAAGCTAACATGACTATTGTTTTAATACTTTAAAGAAAAATGTATTCGATAAACCATTTTAACCGTGCTTTCGAATTTCTATTGTTTGTTTTAGTGCAAAACTACATAGGTACATAATGAGTTAACTGCGTTGTATTTGTGATGGCAATCGAACCTCGAATTTTTGCGTTATAAGCTCAGAAGCCTATCGCTGATTTTTTTATCGGCTCAATATTAATTCCAGTGAGTCTCTCACCAACCGACAATATTCTTTTTTTTTATATTGAACATGGTTGTTTCTGTAGAGCTCTGGATTTCAGAGTTGGTTAAACCAGGTTCGAATCCAAGCGATACCACACAGTCTACCTCGTATTTAAGATGTAGGTGCGTTGTAAGAGTGAAGTTCAATCCCTCAGATGTGGCTGGAATGCACTGGCTGCCTTTCCTCTTGTCAGTGGTTCAGAATTTGGGACGGTGGCAAATATTCACACGATAAAGTAGGAAGTAGAAGTTATTAAGATATGTACAATTTCGCATATCTACTCTAGTTTATTTAAACTTTATTAAATTAAAGGCTTCACACTATTATAAGTTTAGCCATGTCTAAAGTCTTAAGAAATATCACGCAAAAAGAAGGAACGAATATTTTCAATAGTTCCCATGAAATGAACGTACGGTACATTTTATAAACAATTTTACAGAACTCTTTACCTGATAATCCAGATACTCTTTCCAACACATATTCTGAAATATGGATCATTATTATCTGTTAATCCTAATACACTACTACTAATTTATGTGTTAAGTAAATCTGGTGAAATATTTTCACGATATTAGCTATTGTTGTTCTCTTTTAAAAAATGTCTGTAAATTAAAATCACCATCACATACGTAGTCTAAAAGGGAGTTTTATTATATTTCATTGTAAAAACTTTAAGAATGAAGATTATTAGTTGCCTATTTTAAATAACGATAAAGTAGAAGCGTGGTTATTTATCTGTATAAGAGCCAAACCATGAGGGAGCACCATCATTCATTTCCACTAGTCTCATTTTATGAAAGATGAAGATCATCAAACTACTATATCAATTGGAGACACAAAGGAGCACATAGGTATCACATTTCCCAAATAAAGTACTTTACACTATCGATTTGAGATCATAAGATCTCCAAACTAAATCATGCAATAGAAATAAATACATTTATTAATCTTGACAAAAGTCATAATGGAGTAGTTCTCAAACATTCTAAAAATAAATAACCGAGATTTAAAAGTAACAAAAAAAACAACAACATCCAAACTTCGCTTATCTAAAAATAACTTCTTCAGAGTTGTTTATAACAGAAACTGTTGGCAAAAAGTAACTGAACGCCTGAGATTTGATGAGTCACGATACATCATTTTGTACACTCACTTTATAGTAATAATATTCGAAATTACATGAGGCACTTGACTTGCTTGAGTTTTTTTTTTTTGACAGTGTGTTCCGCTGGAAATGGTGTAATGGTGTGATAAATGTTTCAGTGCAAGGGGTGAGTTTCTTATTCTTTTAGAAGGATAAATAGGACATGAAGTGTATTTGAGCATTCTTGCTTATCTTGCATACTTCGCTATGCTAAATATTCATCCTGATGGACATAAGCTCTTTCAAATTGATAATTAGTAAATTTGCCGCACTTCTATTGTTCTAAAATCACATTTTTTAATAGGCAAAACTCAGTTAGCATTCTCTTACATTATCTATATTCAACATAATAATCGCCAATAATAAAAAAAAATTAATTCTTCTTAACTATTCAACTTAATAATAATTTCATTATCATTACTCTTTCTTAAAGTACTGTCAAAACGATATGCTAAACTCATACATTACATTGAAGACAACATCTTCTACCAGATGACGCTACACACTGAATGTGAACCAAATGTAATATTTATTCCTTTTAGTCTAAAATTAAAATAACTTTTTAATTAACAATTTGCATGTCATGTAGCAAAGCCACATTGAGCTATCTTCTGTGTCCACCGGGTGGAATCGAATCCCGGATTTTAGCAGTTCAAGTCTGTAGACTTACTACTGTCCCACCGGGGGACCTAGTAAAGAAAGTCCCTCTTAGATTTTGATGTAATGGTAATATTAGTGATGCTTAAATGATGCTTGAACATCCTAATTTCTTTTATTATCTTCTAAATAGGCTCGTGGCACCTGCATTTTTTCTTCTGAACGTCTTTGCAGAGCCAATACATACACCTTTTAGTCCAATCTATCCTTGTATTCAAACATTCGTCTGAAACTATCTGATTCTCGTCTGACTCACAATGTCAGGTCCGGTTAGTACTTGAAAGGTGATCACCTGGGAATACCGGGTGACGATGGCATCAGTACTTTATGCCCCCTCCTCTCAGTAGCTCAGCCGTAAAAACAAAGTTTCAATACGGTGGAAACAGCACACATAGCTCATTGTGTAGCTTTGTGCTTAACTATAAACAAATAAAGTGACTAAAAACTATATTACCTTTATATAGACGCTGTATAGTGCAATTCGCAATGACGTTATTAGTTCTTTGTGTTTAGCATTTTAAGTTGCTATAGTCATATACAGGAATCTAAAGATTTACAAGCACTCACAGGGCAGCTCCAGTTATCTCCCAATTTCGTTAAATGATTGGTTCATCTTCAGATTCGTAACTGGCAATGCGCTTCTTTTGTTTAACGTGAGTCTCTAGTAATTCCGTTAAAATTGATAATTATTTAATTCTATTTTTAGCGTTCGTCATCTCAGTTTCGAAACAACATCATTTGTCATTAATTCCACTTGAACTAAACTATTTCCATTGTCGGGGTGATTTAGCCTATTAACAGTTCTGCAAACAGCTTGATTTCTGTCTGCCAAACGTATAACTATTGTAATTACCCCATTGAACATACTTGTCAAGTGTTTTCATTTAATTCCGATTAACGTTTGAGCTGTACTATCTGATGTAGAATACGTTTTCATAAGACGTTTTGTATATAAATTATTATTCTCATGAGAGTCTGTAGTTTTTAATATATTGCCAGGAACGAAACTTTTAGTAGTGAGATGCATTTTCGTGTCATCAAAGAGTTACCGAAAACAGAATAAACTGACTACAGACGTGGCACATTTTTCATGTCTTTCATTTTTTTGAAAAATGATTCTCCTGTGAAAATCGTTTTCCAAGCTGTCTGTCGTTTGTTTCAAAATGTGGAAAATCCTCTAGTGCTACTTTGATAGTCTTTGTTCTGTACTGTTCATTGTCAAAGGTTGCTTCTACTAATGTGCTAAGAATAAATAATTTATAATGTGCATACCTGATTACTCTTTCTTCCCTTTCATTTTGTTTTCAACACTAAAGTTATATTACTCTAACTGTTGACTAATTTTGAAAATAATTGATTCACTTTAACTATAGTTTAGTTTAATATTTGTTTTATTATTTGTTACTAAGATATTGCTCGGTTTGAGTTTTTCGCTTAGCTAATTCTTCTTTCTGAATTATATATGTTTATCGGTTTTGGAGATATTTGCCTGTGGGCTCTCCATTTATAACTACTGCAGATGGCTCTGGGAAGTGCTAACAATTACTCAGTGTGTGACATAATTGACTCGTGTCTGTGATAACACAGCCTGCAATAATAGTTTAGAGTATGTTATGCAGGCTGAGGAGACAGATTCTCCTCGGTAAACAGAGCAGACAGCCCGATTTGGCTTTGCTATAAGAAAACAAACAAACAAAATTTGTTCTAGTGAATTATTGCAATACATAAAATATAATAATGACATATATTATATTCAAGATTTCATATGTTTTAACTGAAAGTAAAAACTCAAAACCTTTCATGTGGTCGAAATGTCTTTCAGATCCCATAGGCTTGGGACTAACCAGAGCCTCGGAATCTCCTGTGACCACATGAAAGCAGGATGATTGACGAAGGGCCTGAATACTACTAGAACCACTACATTATTTACACATGACTGTTATATCAGATTTTGTAGCATTGACCAAGATGTTTATCAACACATTATTAAGCACATAAACTGGAATCATCACACTATTCCTTTCCTATTACTCTCCCAATAGTTCAGCGGTAAGTCTGAAGGTTTATAACATTAAAACCGGGTTTCGATACCCATGGTTGGCAAAATATAGATAGTCCATAGTGCAGCTTTGTGCTCATGATGGCTTTTTCTTTCGGAAAAATGTTGTCTCAGCTACATTACTTTTTACTTGAATAAAGTCTACACCTGTGGTCATCTCCTGCACAACACAACTGTGGGTGGAGTGGTAGGATAAGAGTTGATGGATGGATGTCTTTCTATGCTATTTCAGTCTCGTCGTCTAGGGGTAGGCCAGTTAGTTTCTCTTTATCTTAATCTCCAAGAATTGAATTCCAAAATTTTCACTAACCTAGAAGAATATAGTGTTCTCTACGCTTTGCCACTTTTAGAGAACGGTTGCTCAAAGGAGCACAGTAGTCGATCTTGTAGGTTAAACTATGTAATTGGTCTGTATTAACTAATCAGCATAAAAATACATAACATTTGGAACTACATTTTATACTCCTATAAGATTAGTATAAAACGAGTTTCTTGTTCTGTAATGATCCAATAATATCTACAGCAAAACTTCCAAATAACTCATCGACTATCAGCAGAGGTACTTTTCTTTCACCTGTCCTCCTCCCCTCCTTCTGAGAAGCTGGACAAAACCTAATTTGATAACTGAGATTTAGCTTCTCAGTTATTTGTGGGATACTTGTCTCTTGCTTGTAAAGAAGTTGACTTAGCTAACAAAATAAAACACATAGAAGTTGTGTGTGATATTAACTCGAAATAGACTCAGTGTGATATCTGCATCTTGATTCTCATACAGTGCGTCCATTGTAGCTATGTTAAATTTAATAGCTGAATCAAATTCTTCACTGAATGTTGTAATATTGGACTGATACTTTGGATTAGCATTTGAAACACTTCAGGCTCAAAGTTGCCAATAGCTTCGTTACGGTCTTCTACTCCTTGATTATTGCTCTAAATTAAGGCTTTGGAATGAATAAAAGAAACAATCTTAGACAACAAGTCCTCTTATTCTGTTGAATTAAGTAATTTCCTCGCAGTACAGGAAACTGTCCAACTATCAGTAGAATGGAAACTGACATTTACCTTTGCTAATGGTATTTTATACCTTGCTTTCTGACTTTTGTTTTTGTCCGAAACACTGTCAGAAATATATGTTTATTTGCTTGTTTGTTATCAAACACAGAAATACACAATAGATTATCAGTGCTATGCCCACTGCATGTATCGAAACAAAATTCTTATTATTATAAGCTCTCAGATTTTCAATTTTCCGCTGAGTAGCCAAGAGGCCAGAAATATGTAGCTATCTAATTAATGACCTGATTTTACCAAATCTGATCTCACCACTGTCTCGATTCCCCTTTGTGGACAAAGGGGAGATGGTGTATTGTGTGGCCTCTCGCTAAAACAAACTAAACGAAAATATATGACAATATTACTACATTATTTAATTAAGTGTATTCATATTTAATTAAGCGTGTTGACATTTGACATTACTGTGTCTTAAAGTTTGAATTATCTGTTTGTTGTTTTTTAATGTCAGAGAATTAATTTTTTGAGGAGAATTCTAAGCGAGATTTTAAAATAAAAAATATTTCCCTCCTAAGAAAGGAACTTCCCCCTTATACACAGAAAACGAAACAAAACAATTTGCCGTTCTTTTCAGAAGAGAAACCAGAGTCAAGGCAGCATAATTTTTCTCAAATACTCGTATTTAAGTTATTTATTCATCTTACAGACTTAAACACTGTTCAATTACTAAATAATACATTCTTTTGTATATCATTTTCTTTGAAAACTGCCTTTAATATCACGCGCATTTCGCACGTTTCTAATAAGTGAAACAAGTATTAAATAACTAAAGAAACAGCTTAAGGAAATTGTTGATAATTACATACATTAAAAACAAATATACCAAACGGATTTTATGTGTAATTTATGTTATTTTAGGTTAAAATCAAATACATTCCCGGTTTGAATAATCAAAATACTACATGCAAGAGGCCATAAAACAATAAAAACGACAACTTCTAGAAACTTTTCCAGCCAATTCTAAAATCGAAAGTAACACAAAAAATTTCCTCAGTGCAAATGATGACGTAACTATAATGAAAATAAACTGCACTTTTATAAAAACGATATTCTATGCCCACTGCTACCAAGCTGGGCTGGAGAATAGGACGATCGACTCCTAATATGAGGATCGTAGGTTCGAATCCCGTTACCGAGTATGTCTACACTTTTATCTATGGGGATTTTAGAATATGAAGGTCAACCACACATTTCTTTGGAAAAGAGTATCTCAAAGGTTGATCAACTACCTTTTATCACTGCTAAATTACGGATGGCTATCGCAGACAGCCTTCATATAACTTTCTGCTAAGTTCAACAAACATATGAGCCCTTGCTGTCCTCGAAACTTTTTGCGTCGTTTTCGGTTAAGAGTAGCCGTGTATGCAATGGGTTTTGTTTACTGGTTGCTTTCCTTCTGGTCAATAGTTTGAAATAGGGAACACAATGGGTGAACATCTTGGTTTCTAGTCTGGCTGTTTAGGCTTATGTGTAGCATAAAGTTGAAAATAGCGAATACAATACAAAATCCCTTTGCGTTTAGAAAGAACATTGATTGCTATTGATTAATGTATCTTTTCTGATTATAAGTTATACATAATTGTTTTGAACCGAATATGAAATAGATTTTAAGGCAAAAACAATAACATCTATTTAATATTGTTTTAATTGTGCAATAGCTTTTGGAAATATTTTTGACGTTTGTCATAAGCAGTCCAATTGCACATAGTTCTCCTTTGTGGATAATACTTTAGAAAATGCTTAAAATTTCATCTTCCCAGGACTAAGTTACTATTAACTTTAGAAGTAGCTATAGAAACGGAATATAAACTAATTATAGAGCATGTTTTACAATGTCAAAAATGCTTTTATGGTGTATTAGAATGTAAATTTCAGGTAGGAGAAGGCTAACTCCAAGTAAATATTTAATGACTTTCTTATGTTCAGAGTTCATTTGAACTTGACATAACGTAATTATGTAACACTTTTACTATCTCCTAGTTTGATAAACATTTTTCTTTGTTAACCGTGGAGTAGAAAACATCAACTGAATTGCATAGACGCCATGTTTCTTGCTGATAACCAAATTTACTTTTTATTACTCCCATATTCGGTGAGACGAATGTTCTGGCAATTGAATTTTTGAAAATGTAATACGTCAAAGGGAACTAATATAATATAGATTCAATCATATTTCAGCAATACGTGATTCTTTCTAGCAATAAATGTTTCCGAATATTTTGCACGTGAGTAGTTTACGTATACATCTATACAAAACTCCATAAAGTTTCAGGTTACTGATTAGCTATTCACAACAATGTTTCTTATTTCTATTCTGCATGGAGTTACTAGTTGTGATCGCCTAGAAATATGATCTTTTATTGAATATCGAGTCTGTGAGGACGTCAACAAAACAAGTAAAGATGGACGTGCAGGGACGAATTGATTACATTGCACGTGGCTCGTATTTTGAACACTCGCCCACGGATTCTGATATCTTTATTCTAAACTCTGGCCGTTAAAATCAATTAAATATGTTAAATTTTTGAGAAACTCCAATTTATACTAATAAGAGGTTAATTTATGAGATTAAAAGTTATTTTTTCTTTTTTTATATAAAATCTAGCTTTGTTATTTCATAATGATCATGTAGAACTGTAAAACCCAGTATAAATTTCAATATAAATGAAGTTTAAATTGCTATGTATTTTTATAAATCCTGAAAAGTCAGTGTTTTGAAACTGTAAAGTACAATATGAAGGTTTAGTTCTACTAAATGTGTAGAGTTACTATACATTTAAAGATTTGTACAATAACAGAGCCCAGTATGATTGCGTAAAACTATGCTTTAAATGTAAAAATATCACTTTTTACGTCTTTCTCCCAGTTGACTATTTTCTGTGGGGTAATTGTGGAGCTGGAATGATCTAATTAAAAAGAACAGTGGCTTAAGGATTGAATACATGGTGTTTACACTAATAGGCCCTAATGATCTTTTTTGTAAGCACTAATGGTGTTCTGCAATGCTTTAGAGGCCCCTGAGGTGTAACAGAGCCTTGATAGGGGGGACTGAAGTGCATCCTCTGTTCACTCTTAAATAAGTGTTTTGTATCCTTCAATTTTATATCGCCGTGTAACCCTCAAACTGATCATCAGTAGTGCATAATCCAGGATGGAACAGATATCATTTTGGTACAGTATAAGCAGGTGACGTTTTTCAGCTCTGTTTCCAGCTATGATTTTCAATACATTGATCATTCAGTAGCTTTGGTTAACTTTGCGTTAATGTGGCTGGTGAAGTTGGTTCGTCTCTCAAAGGTTACACTAATGTAATTTAGTGTTTCATTGACTGCAAAGGATGGTGGTGGCTTGTCCTAATCAACATGTCTGTTGTTAAGTGTGGAGAATATGGGTGTGTTTATGTCATATTTGAAGGTCATTCTCTTGTCACTGCATTATTTAATCACCCTCTTAGGGGATAATTGCATTTTTCTTTCCATTTCAAACCCTCAGAATGTTGTCAGCAGAGGTTAACACACGGCATCTGGCTGAACTATTAATATGTGATATATCCATGATGTCGAAGACTTTTACACCATCTTGGCCCAGAGTTCCTTCTTTAGATGTATTTATGGCTCTATGTATTTTATACAAGTTAAAGATAACAGTTCGGGATTGCTCTAGATTGAGTATCGCCTACATTCGCTGTGGCCGCATTGTTTAATGTATATGAAAATGCAGGTCTTGCCTCTGTCAGCATACGTATTCAGTGGGGTTTCCATCATCATAGTAAATGACTTACATCACCATGTTTTAGATTCTTGTGCGAGCCATGAGCTTGTAGCAACGCTAGTATGTTTGTGAAATTTGCCTGGATGCATATTTAATTTCATGTCACGTGTAGGCAAGTTTTCTGGAGAGGGTACAAACTCTACTTTATGAAATACTTACCTGTCTTGGTCGAGTCATGAACTCTGACTGGGCTAGATTGCGTACTTTCCAGACTCTATCATTATAACTATTCTAACAGTAAGGAGAGTTCCTTTCGGAAAAGCTGTTGATTTGATTTTGGTTGATGATGGAGAAACGATTGAGGGTACGACTATCATCATCATGAAGCTTAACACCCTTTTATGGGTTTTTAGATGGTTTTACACCACTTTGTTTTCTAGTGTTCAGGCACACCTATCACAAGAGATGATCATTGCAGAAATTATGTCCTTAAGCCAGGTACAGATGACATTTTTTCTTAATCCTTTTTACTTCTAAAGATATTGGTTTTAATAGTTTTTGTATGTGGTATAAGCTTATTTGCAAGTATCGGTTTCATACATTATTGACTGTTGTTGAAAATGATTGGGGCTACGTACTGATTTCCTAATTTTTCTTGAGATCTAAATTATTAAAACATTAATGGGTTTCGTATATTACAAAATTTGTGTTTTTTTTCATCTATTTTAAACTTTTTGACCCTTTCATCTTATAACCAAACCCCCCGTTCAATCTTCTGTGGGTTTATTTGCTTCTTATGATTCACTTATAGCTAGAATATAGTATCGATCTTATTTTTTGATTTGTATAATATTCAGATTTTACTACTCAACCTTTCGTTTCTTCCTTACTGAGTTTCCAATAGTGTTAAAACATTTTCATTTTCACTTAAGAATCTAATATTTTTCACAAATTTTTCTGAATATAAAAATAGGAATTTTAAGGAAATATGTTTATGCAAAATTCAAAGGAGTTATGCAAATTATGCAATTTATACGAAACAACACATCACATTCACAAAAACAGACTATTCAACAGTTACTACAGTACTTTACGTAAGTTGTATTTTTATTAGGTCTGTTAACATTTTAAGCTATTTTTAGTTACATCTAATGATATACAGCTGCCTTACTTCCGATTAGACATTCTAAGTTATCAGTGCACATGCTTTTTGACTCAAAGGATTAGTATTGCATAATTTTATAGATAAAACAATGTAAGGCGAAGTGAAATAAACATGAAATTTTACAAATCTCAAAACCTGTGTTTTTCTTCTTATGATGAATCCTCCTCTTAAAAACCCTGATTGACCAGATACTTGTCAGCGAAATTTTAGTAACTGCATGTAAAAAACTTTCAATTATGTTTTAAGTTTTCATATTACAAGTCTAAGCAATTATGATTCTAAAGAGAACTTGTATGTACTTATGTAACCCCTTCTTTTTTTCTTTCTGGCATTTAATTGCTAAGTGTTCACAATACTTTTGTTTAACATTCTCATGCAGTTTGTTTAGATGGAATCATATAGTTAAATAGAGGGTTATTTGGTTGGTTTTATATTTTGAGTAGTCCTACAAACACTCACAGATATATAATCATAACTTTTGCTGCAGTGTTGATCGTGTGCATACAATAGTCACTTGAAAGGATTGAGTTATAAATGCCAGAAAGATGGTAATATAAGAAGTTTGAAATCTATACTTCTTAGATATTTGAGATATTTTAAAAAGGGAACATCCTTCGGTTAAATGCCCTATAAACATACTATAATTTATAGGCAAATTTGTACCTTTGAATAATGGTGATTGCAAAGGAATTATTTAAAGTTTTATAAGTATATCACATAAACAAGAAAACAAAGGAAAATTTCAAAAACAACTTCAAAGACCCCTTTGATTTATAAGAGGCCTGAAAATGTATCAAGTAAAAATTTAGCAGATTCAGAAGGTAAAGAGAATAAGTGTCATTCCTGGTCCAAGAATTACAATACAGGTTAAGAAAAGAAAAAATGAATGATTTTATTTTATCTTACGTAATGCCAATCTCAGTCATTATTAGAAACTAAAAGATTACTTGTACAGTTCTTTAACATTTTTCGTGTAATGACTGCACTATGATCAAAACATTATAAGTTATGTTTTTTAGTTTTCTAACCAGTACTTAACTTTAATTATGGGCTTACTAAATCAACTTAAAAAGTGTGTGTACACTTAGAAAGTAATAGTTCTGAAGGTAAAAATAAGAAACCCTATAACTCGAGCTGTTTTGAAAGTTAGACCTTGGTTCATCAGGGACAAACTGTTCATATGTATGTTTTGAAAGGCAGACCCTAGTTCATCAGGGACAAACTGTTTGTACGTATGTTTTTAAAGGTAGACCCTAGTTTATCAGGTATAAACTGTTTATATGTATGTTTTGAAAGGTAGACCCTAGTTCACCAAGGGCAAACTGTTTATATG
This sequence comes from Limulus polyphemus, assembly GCF_000517525.1. Lineage (NCBI taxonomy): Eukaryota > Metazoa > Arthropoda > Merostomata > Xiphosura > Limulidae > Limulus > Limulus polyphemus. Next base: position 85,848 of record NW_013666585.1, on the reverse strand, counting down.
TATGTCTTCGTGAGAATGGATGTTTCTTGTCCCAAGATGCCGAAATAATGATTTTCAGTTTGATGAATGCGCTTTTCTCCTGGAAATTATGGCAACATATATTTTTAGTGGGAAGAGACTGAAGGGATGGTTTATTAAACCTTTACTTAATCAAAAGAATGGTTAAAAGTATATTTATACGTCTTCCATAAATAGCACTTTTACACGTAGAGGAATGACATTTTAAGTACACATAATGAGCAGATTGGATTGATGTGTAATCATGATTTTTCTTTTATTACAGAAACTTTATGGGCTCTTGAAATATATTGTCATTAAGACCAATATAGTAGATAATACCTGTGTGTATAGTTAAAATGTAGAGAGCTGCTTTTTAACAGTTAAGTTAATGTTTTAGTGTTATTTCCTTCTAAGGCATGTGGATGAAATACGGAGCATTATAGAAATACTTTACCATCTATCTCCAGACCTGTCATTTTTAATATGAGCTGGTAACTCTGTGAAAATGTTTGCATTGAGTATTGATAGAATCCATCAAAACTTGTTAATTTAATGAAAACTAAAATAAGAGCCATTAAGATTTATCAACTCGTAGCAAATAATATGGGTGTAAAGCTTACCATATTTATTGCTATTAAGTATTTTATAATCTTCTTTCCTAGAATACGTTTTGGATAACTTTCAGTGTGTGATGCAAGCACAGTTTCGGTAAAGAATAGCGGAAAAAAGCTAAGACGTTTGTGCAAGGCGAATGAAATTGTCAACTGGAATATTTCTGTACATTTTGTAACTAGTTTCGTGTGTTTGTGTAAGTTAGCTGTGATGTACTATTTAATGAAAAAATAAATAAACTGAGATGTGTTTCTGACTTGTATCATATTATGTTTAATACAGACAGTTTGAGAATAAATGCTGTTCTTGGAAATGTTACTAGATTTGTCAAAAAGTTTATAGTAGACATACAGTGGACGAGATAGTGTGGCTAGTCTGTGGTCGTGTCATAGGATGGCCACTGTATGTCACATACTTCTATCTTTTACTGTTGCTTAATGAAGATGATTTGAGCGGAGTTTTGCTCTCTTACAAATATTTAATGCGTTAATTCAGGATAGAGAGAGAAAAGGGGAGACTAAACAACATTCTATATGGTTGCATACACTGTAACATAAATTTATTTACCTCCAGTAATAAAATTTTGCAATTTGAACTATTTCGATTCATCTGTCTTAGATTTCTTGTTTCTTATATTTTTGTTGAAACTGTAATTGCTTACTTGACTGTAGAAGAGAAAATTGTTAAATAATTAAATAGGTTTGACGATTACTATCGCATACCCTATGGATATTTCACGCAGAGTTCACATGAAAATACATACACTCACCGAGAAACACACTATTAGAACATAGTTAGTTGCGTCCCACAATGTGAACAAATCACAGTAAAAAAACACTTCCGTTTTACTTATGTCCCATAATGAAAGGTAAGTTTGAATGGAAACGCGGGACTAAAACATCTGAATAGGCAAGTTAACTAATAGAACTGATGCATTTGGTTCAGTAATTAAATTGTTTCTGTAATTTTTAAAACTTATGTCGGTTATTTTGTTTTCCTAGTGTTTCCCTCACTGAGTTCCTTAATATTAAAAAAAAGATATTATTTAAAAGATGAAAGAAATTCATCTCGAAAACGTGTAACGTATTTTAGTTGTATTTTATTTTAAAACTCATGAGATAATTACAGCTGTAATATCAGTTACTATTGATGTTACTTAACAGTTTTTTTGTACTGCATATCACATGTGATTTGTATCTCTTACAAACATTAAGACTGAATTTTGTTTGTTGAAAATTGCGAAGAGCTACTCGAGGGCTATCTGTGCTAACCGTCCTTAATATAAATATAGTAGACTATAGGAAAGGTAATTACTCAACACCACCCATCGCCAGCTCTTGGGTTGCTTTCTACGAATGAAATGTGGAATTGATTGTCACATTATAACTCCCCACGTATAAATGAACGAGCATATTTGGCGACGAGATTCGAAGTTGCGAACCGCAGGTTGCGACACAAGCCCTGACCACTAGGCCGTACCTAGGACGGAAGATATGGTTTAGACAGATATGATCAGCATAGATATCTAATTAGCGGTTTTTGAAACTATAATTGTGTATTTGTTTTTCTTTTCTTCATGGGATGGAAAGATTTCCAATAACTCACAGGAAATAAGCACCACACCTAAAATGATTTTGATCTTTACCAACAGATGGCTATGCAGAGTGATTTGTTACTACATTACTTAGATATTCAATAAAAAAACAATTTGTATGCAGTTCAAACTTCCCTGCCTTTTGAAAAATATTTCTTACGGTATTAATATTTCCACACTTCAACTAATAAATTTCTGTTGGTAAACTTTTTCCAATAAATGTTCGATTAAAAATATTTCTTAATGTTGATGAAACATAAAATATTTTGTGGTAACAGATCGGTTTGAATTTTAAGAGCTGGAACAGTACTGTCTAAATAATATTCAAAAATATCGTAAAGAGAAACGGATAAGTAGTAAGCGTGTGTTAACTGAATAAAAATGACATTTTAACACATCACATAAACAGCTCTGAAGATGCATAAACAAGATAGAATATTTTTCTCACGTATTATGAAATTTATGATTGTTAACATATTTCCAATTAATTTGTGTACATTTTTATATTTCTTTTTGTTTCGCTATTAAAAATAATAATATAAAACCATCATGCTTGGTGCTGTCTCAAAAGTATTAAACCAAACAATTCTGCTGTGAATTGGTTTACTTTAGTAATCTCACATGTAAAGGCATCTTAATGAATTCCCCCTTTAGTGTATATCACGTTATTTACTACATTTTTGCCTCCATGCAACGACATTACATCACTATTCTTTCAAAAATGTGACCATGTGAAAGCAGCAGAGGTAATATACTTCACCATGAGAAACTCAGCAACTTTCACACACGCAAACACACATATATGTAGATATAAGTGATTAGTATGTGTACTAAACTATGAGAAAGAAGTTTCTTTGGAGAAACGTGAAGAATTGTCAAACTAAAATTATGTTGGTTAACATTTCAGTTGTAAAGGTAGAGAATAGGAATGTATGTTATAACAAGAGTTCAACACCAGCTTAAGAAATGGGAAATATAATTATTTGTTCACTATTTATAATCTGTTGTTTTTGAAGTTAAGTAAAAAGCTACAGAATGGGCTATCTGTGCTCTGCCCACCACGGGTATCGAAACCCGAATTCTAGCAGACATACCGCTGTACTACTGGGGGGGGGCTACTTATAAGCAGTAATAACATTACATTTGTTTGTTGTTTGTTGAATTTTCTTGTAGAGCTACTCAATGGCTATCTGTGCTAGTATTTCTTAATTTTGAAGCGAGAGGAAGATAGCTAGTCAACACCACCAATCGCCAAATCTTGGACTATTTTTTTATCAATGACTAATGGCACTGACAGTCACATCAGAACGCCTTCATAGCTGAAATAGCAAGCATGTTTGTTGACAGGTTGCGAGTCGAGCGCTGTAACACTAGGCCATGTCAGGCTTTTATAACGAAGATTACATGTAATAAGTTTAAAAGCAGAAACTAAACTACAAACAAATGAAATAAATTAAGAAAGCATACAAACAACAAGAGATCACTCGATCCTCTAAGGCTGTCCCTGTACTCTCCTTCCCAAGAAAAGAAGTAAAATATTAAACCCACCTTTCATTTTTTTAATAAATCGCAGAGTTCACTCTAGTATGGTATGGACCTCCAATTCTGCTGACCAAAAGTCGTTTCTTAAGCTAAACGCCGCATTAGAAAAATACAGCTGTCTTAGCTAAAACCTAGCCTATATTTTCCAAAACTTAAACTTGTCTTCATAAGAAAATGAGGGGCCTTTATTCTAGTGATACCTCGGATAATCTTTTAAACTTCAATAAGGTCACTTTTTATCCTTTATTTCTTAAAAGTAAATAAGTTAAGAGATCTTAACCTATCTCTATAAAGTATAAATCATCCTGTTAGTACCTCTCTGACTCTTTCCAATAAGTAAGTATCCCTTTTTTGATAATAAGACCAAAACTGTACACATTATTCTAAGTGAGGCCTAACTAGTGGTTTGCATGGAGAGATAAATGTCTTTTTTGATTTGTAGTCAATATGTGTATAAATACACCCTAAAATTACATTAACATTGCTATTAGCAACAGAGTACTGCTGTGATGGCATGAGTGACTTATCTACCACTGTGCCAAGATTCTTTTTTCCAATCTCTATTGAGTTGGTTCCCATATTTATTGAGCGCGTGATCTGAACTATGATAACTCAAGTGCATTATCTTGCTCTAACTAAAAGTATTTACTATAATTTATAACTGTAACTAGTTGTCCAACATAACATTTGATCCGAGCCGTTCTGACATACACACTAATGGTTAAGGTCCGGTTTGGCTGTACTCCATTAATAAAGTCCTTTTGATTTCTCTTTTTCAACCTAGAATTCTATTAATTAGTCGTTCCCCAACCCACACCAATGCTGTTTGCTTAGGTCAAAAGCGTACATCATATCCAGACTATTTCCATAATCGAAACAACAAGTGTTATCTTAAAAACGTATCCCCAGTTTATCAGATGTAAGCCTGAAGTTTTATCACGCTAAAATTTGGGGTTTAATACGCGTGATAGGCACAACGCCGATGGCACATTGTGTATATTTACACTTATAAACAAAAATATCCTCGAGATAAGTTAACAGATTAGTAAGGCCAGATTTCTTTTTAATGAATCTATATTGTTTCTCTTTCTTTATAGCAAATAAACTTCAATAAATGATTTTGAAAATCTTTTTTTTATATCAGACTTCCTAGACTTTTTCCTACAACAAAGTAACATTAACTGGTCTATATTTCTTACGACAACTCTTATCACTTCGTTTGAAAATAGGATTAACAATAGTAATTTCCCAGTCTCCAAGCCCCTGCCCATTGTCTATTGGCTCACCACAAATCAAAGAAGCTTGCATATTTCAACTTAACCTTTCTTAAAACCATGAGAAAAACAGAGTCTAGTATTGGTGTTTTATCCCTCATTAGTTTTACTTACCTTAAAAGTATTAATACCCACGTGATTCAAGTAATTAATAACAGAAACAAGAAATAAAATAATTAAATGAAAAATGAATATATATAAGAAATAAACAGGTGTTTATGAAGCAGAACGTATGACTAGAAACAAAAGTAACAAATTAGTAGCTGTTTCAGAAACAAAAATATATAATTACGTGTAATTAGAAACGAATTAAAAAATATAGTGTAATAATTTGTTTGTATTTAAGCACAAAGCTACACGATGGGCTATCTGTGCTCTGCCCACCACGTGTATCGAAACACGGATTCTAGCGGTGTAAGTTCGCAGACATACCGCTGTGCCACTGGGGGGCTAGCGTAAGAAATTAACAGAAAACGTCCTTTTGAAAACATGTAAAAAACGTTATTTAGTATTTCTGTAACAGTAAGAAAAGCTACACATTTTAGAAGTATTATCCAAACTCGGAGAATATTTATTCTCATAAATATACCTCTATAACCTTTTAACACAAAATAATTTGTTTTTGATATACTGTAGCAATTCTAAAGCATGAGATGCCAAAAAGTGCTTGATTTATTTGCTTATTCTCATTCAATGTCTTTTACGAGCCCTACAAAATATATTAAATACTTATTAAGCCTAGCATATACTTATATTTTGCTAATGCACGTAATGATTTTATTATCAAATTTTCTAACAGCTATATCTATTTGCATAATAAATGAAAATGTTCTTAAGCACAAAGCTACACAATGGGCTATCTGTGCTCTGCCCACCACGGGTATCGAAACCCGGTTTCTAGCGTTGTAAGTCCGCAGACATACCACTGTGCCACTAGGGGGCAATAAATGAAAAAGAGTGCTGTCAAGAACAATGTTAACTGATAACATATATTTAGCAGAATGGAGCAGCTAACAACAGCGACCCCTGTACAATATTTCTTACAACAGAACTAGTAACGATTTGCAGATGGTGAAAAACTGCAACTGCAATATAATCAAACAGACATAAGTATAACCTTCACATTGCAATATTCTTTTCGTAGGACAAAATTATATCAAGTCTTTACAACTACGAGCTGTTACTTTATTATTCAAGCAGAGTGCATACAGCAGGCATACATGCCTGTTCACAAATGTGTTTTTTAATTATGTATTTCTGTATATACAATTTAAAACAAATGCTAGGAACTACGATCACACTTTTTCTATGAGGTTCGTCATTATCTAATCTCAAGAAAAAGTAAAGGCTGAATAGCTCAAAACGTATAAATCGTATAAAATCACAAATCAGTCAAGCAGAATGGTGCTTTACTTACTACATTCACTCCAGAGCTCCTTGTAGACGGATTAGTGTACAATCCAACTAATTGGACAACGATAAATCACAGATTGGAGGGTTTTGAGGCGAATAATTCCTTTGCTTAGACAGTAAGTAACGCAGCTATTCGGATAAAATGTACAGTCAGAGAAAGCGAAAGAGACTAATGAGAGAAACAATAGAAATAATTAGCAAAATTGTAACAGATTACAGTAACTTAGATAAATGGAGCTCGTAAATACCAAATGAAATTCTCTCTACATGGGAAGTTTGATTGGGCATGTATGGCTTGTTTTTCTAAACCTTAATCCATTTTTCATTAACTAAATCTCAAAACAAGTTCTTTAAACAAAATACGAAGACATAAAACAGGATCAAACAGTAAATAAAAGAGATATTTCCAAATATTTTTATTGTTTCATCCTACAGTATATTTACCTTTTTTTAGGTGATACATTCTATAAATATTTTCGACTGTTTGTATCAGACAGTATTTAAATTTTATACGTGAGGTAAATTTCTAATGATCGAGATTTTAGGGAGTTTCATGGATCATAGTTTACGCTAATATTTGTTAATAATGAATGCAATAGCTTATGCTTAACCGTATATTAGTCTTTACAAATAAATCTTAGAGTCTAAAGAAGTTCTAGTACTAAAAATCGGCAGAAGTTGAGTACGATATATTAAAACGATCTTGGAGCCCCACCGCATGTCGCTATCTCGAGGCATGCTTTATCTGACAACATTTCATCTTGACAGTAGCGTTGAAGCGTTGTTTCTACTGCAAAAGGATCTGTCTTATGGCTTTCACGGCTAAAGCAAACCATTCATCCCTTCCTGCTTTCCATAATTCATCTAGTGTGCTAGAACAATGGTTTCTAAGCGCTCTTTCCAACATTACAATCGCTCAGAATTCCATCGGTGCTACTACACCTAGCGACTTGACCGGTGCTGCACCTGGCGATCTGACCTCTTACGGAATAGAAATAATATTTTGTTATTCTCCAGCTGTTTGAAATATGTGACATTTGAACGAAAATGTCGTGGAAGAAACTTGTGTACAAGTGGCTTGTGTTACTTTTCCAGACAACGATCCTTCTTGATTTCCACTGATCTTTGTGTTCGTTAATTCCACCTGCTACAAGACACTGCGACTTGCTTATTACTACTGGGTAAGACTTGCTACAGGTATATTTTTGGTATCTCGAGTTGATCCATATGCCTTTGCTTTCCAGTGCCATTAACTACAGGGTATATCTCCGTCTTGATCTGAGTTTATGAATATTTTGCGTCAGAAATACTGTTACATGTTCTTCCTAAAATCGATCAATCTTCGGTGGTATCACACTGATACGAAACGCTAACCAATGTCAAAATGTAGTTCTGATACTTGAAGTTCCACTGCGACTTTATATCGGCTGTGATTATTACGTAACTTGCTAATTTGTAATTTCAAAAATGTTTTCAACTCTTTGTATTGTGCTGTGATTTTACTGTGTTCTTTGTTATAAGACAAGACGTTCTTAGGTCGCAACCACAAGGAAGACTCTTATCACTGATGAACAACATAGAAATGTCTATCTTTCACATTATAAAAGTGTTTCATCTGTAGCTTACAACGTTAGAAGTTTTGGTCACGAGTGATTCAAAATGTTATCAACTGTCTTATTTAGATGTGCTACCAGAGTATATGGTCCATCTTGGTATACAAGACTAGTTACTGGGGTGGGAGGTATAGTTTTGGAATTTTCAACCTGAACGACTACTTATGTAAGCATTGGCTAAAGAATTACGTCAGAGACTTCTATAGGATTCAGTACAGACTTCTGTAATTTGAGCTATTGAAAAGAAGGAGGGCGGTCAGCTGCCACAAGGACTTTGAACCGAATTGACTATCAATTTTATAAAGCGTCCACTAGTGAAAGTGTGAAGAATTTTAAGAGACGTCACATCTCACATCTTGGACCTTTCGATTTGCAACCCGACGTATTAATCACAAGGTACTCCTGGCCTGGGTAATGTATATAGAATTTTGGAAGTGTTGACGGGTCACGAATGTTAAGAGACGTCACATCTCAAATCTTGGACATTTCGATTTGCAACCCGACGTATTAATCACAAGGTACTCCTGGCCTGGGTAATGTATATAGAATTTTGGAAGTGTTGACGGGTCACATTTTTTATTATATTTTAAAGGAAATATCTTTTGTTCTAATTACTACTTTATTTCCTGTGAATTGATACGAAAATAATTAGATATTATGAACCAGAACACGAACTAAATTATACTTGAGGTTAAATGGAACAAGCGTATTATAGAAACATGCGGGCGCAAAAAGTGGTCTGCTGATACTAGTTAAGTTAAAGTTCCATAAATCCTGGAGTTTGTCGTCTCAGAGGATTCTCTTGCATTGTCTTTTTACACGGCAAGTATTTATCATTTCTAACAAAACTAAATTAGCATGCAAAGTTTTTGGTGCAAAGAAGGATTTTAATACAACTATTATGTAAAGAGAAATAAACAAATCGATCTTACATGTTATGTAAGGCGAAACATGCATGCCCATCATTAGAGGTGAGAAAATTCAAATTACACTTCTAAAACATTCCTAGACACCTAGCTTTTGCCCATCATTG
>NW_013666585.1:73816-75824 GCF_000517525.1 Limulus polyphemus | reverse complement strand
ACATCAATGCCTTAATAAAGTTATACAAGTATGTTCTGTCTCACATTACAAGTAAGTGTAATTATACTTAGGGTTACATCTATAGTCTGCTACCCACTTTCGGGGAAATGATGTTAAGAAATCCTAGTTATTAATGAACAGAGTCCCAAAATTTTGTAATGGAGGTTACATGATTCATGCCAGATTCTAAAGGCTTTAAAACTATCATCTACCTTTATTTCACAAATTCTTCAAGAGTTATTATGCTATTGTAAATTAAAATTGTAAAAAAATATCTAAGCAACATAATATACTCATATCCCCAGTTGAGTCAAAGGTAAGTTTACGAATTTATAGCGCTAAAATCTATGGTTTGATTCCACGTGGTGGACAGAGTGCAGATAGCTCATTATGTAGTTTTGCACTAAGAAAACAAGAACCTGTACTCATTTAAAAGTAAAGTACAAAGTTTAAATTTTCTGAACTGTTCCTTTGCTTCTGTCATTGCTAAGTGCCTAACCATAATAAGGAATTCAAAGGATATGAAATAATACCAACATCAAAAAGTTAAACAAACATGTATAAAATGGTAATATTCTTTATCAATTCCCATAGCAGAAATATTTATCGTATCACTTATCATTATATTCATCATAATGCTTAATAAAAGAACTTATCAGGGCAACTGAGACAGGAGGTTTAAAGTCTTAGTTGAAACGCTATTTATAACAGTTACGTACGAAACATTAGGTTGTGTCAAGTCTAGCGATGCATAAATCCTGATGCATTGCTGCTATTTTAACACTATCCTCCTTGTTGTCTTGCCTTTCATATCAGAAAATTGAATTCGAGAAGCATGACATTTCTTGTCAGAATAGCTTTTCGAGAAAATCGAACTCAGTTGATCTCTATATCCATTTTAGTAATTTACTACAGAGTCAGTAGTGGTGCTGATTTATACACTTCAATCAGCACAGCATTTTACAGTTTGATTCAATAATTCTTCCCAATATTGATTTCTGAGTCTTGTAAGCTCACGTTCTTTAGGCAAAACCTTTGCTATAAAATGTATAAAAGTACTATTGAAAGAGAGCTGTAAATCGTCAGAAGTGTGATAATTTCTGATAGTTTTGTGATAGTTCATGTCACATTCAAATGATTTAACATGAAAATGCAACAGTAATATATGATGAATTTTATTACGTAATAGTAAGGAGTAAAAAGACCAACTGAAAACTACATTTTCGAGCTACACCCAGCTAACAACAGCAGGTAAAACTATGTGTCAGCTATATCTTTCCCTCTAAATAGCCATATGTCAATAATTAACAGGAAAAAAATACAATGACACAGAAATATTTACCAGACATATTCAAAGTTAACCACGTTTTTTTTGTTGTTTTTTTAAAGTTGTTGACACTGTAGAAGGCCACCTTGAGGAGTCACCTGTTTTAACCACACACACTATTATACAGTAGTGTGTTGCCTGTTAGTTAGTCAGTAGACACTAAAATGACATCACATCGTGACGTCATTAAAATGTGCACATGTCATGAATCACGAGAATAATTATACACTCTGTAGGCCACAACACAGCATGACATATGAACTTCAAAAGCAATAAATAAAAATATTTGTTATATTTAATTTTGGTTTTATTTACTCTTGAAATAGAACACTTTCGGGGATCTAGTTTGTATATAGGGCCTACATGTTAATGTGTTATGAGCTGATAAGTTATGTAATGTGCTGGTTATCTCACATTTCGATTTTGTTTATAATTTAACATGTTGTATTATAAAAAACGCTAGGTGTTTGTTTGAGAGCAAAGCCACACCGGGCTAACTGCTGTGCCCCCCGCGGGGAATCAAACCACGGATTTTAACACTGCAAGTACGTAGACTTACCGCTGTCCCAATGATGGGCAAAAGCTAGGTGTCTAGGAATGTTTTAGAAGTGTAATTTGAATTCTGGTTCATAATATCTAATTATTTTCGTATCAATTCACAGGAAATAAAGTAGTAATTAG
>NW_013666585.1:70111-73806 GCF_000517525.1 Limulus polyphemus | reverse complement strand
AGGAAAAAAATACAATGACACAGAAATATTTACCAGACATATTCAAAGTTAACCACGTTTTTTTTGTTGTTTTTTTAAAGTTGTTGACACTTCTACTTAGGGTTACATCTATAGTCTGCTGTAATTACACTTACTTGTAATGTGAGACAGAACATACTTGTATAACTTTATTAAGGCATTGATGTCAAAAGAAAAAACAACTTAAAAACGGGAATTGTTTTATATTTACCTACTTGGGACTGTTTTTATAATAACACTTAGTAGCTTTACAACTGTTGTTTCTCATTATTTTGTTAGTAGAGATCAATGAACACAGTTTGAGGAATCCGACCAATATAATTTCTTCTTAGTTTTTAATATCTTAAAGTATTCGCTTTGGGAAAATTAAATGTATTTCAATATCACTAAATTGACTTATGGCAATCGCACAGATGAATTATATTTGCTGGAATACTACGATATTAAGGTTAAAATAAGTTTGAGCAGGGGTGAGTGAATAAAAATACGGATGGGCGTACGGGTAGTAGTGTGTTAGTTGAGTGATTAACAGAGTTTAAGATAATAATGAGTTACTGAAAGTATGGTGGTTAACTGAGTGAATGGAAAGATCGACTGATGGCTGAGTTCGTATGTGGTTGCAGTAATATCTTGAACAAGAGTGTTGACAAATATATTCGATTCTGGGCGAGTGGGTAAATGGGTGATAGGTAAGTTTGCATATATGTTGAGTTTATTACAGCATTACCCGCATATAAGCCCTTTTAAACACACTTTAAACAAAAATTATTCATATCTCTGACCTGTTATCCAATAATTACCCGTATATAAACACACTTTAAACAGAGGTTATTCAAATCTCTGACCTGTTATCCTATATGACTTTCTGTTGTAGAAAATTTACATTGATAACTGTGTTTTTTATTTTCTGTTTGACATTAATACTGTTGACAGTTGCACTTAATTAAACGTGTTTTGAAAGGAAGTGTTGTTATAATACATTTTCAACGATTTAAATGTATTGCATTTTCCACACAAGTTTCAATACTACTGTTTTTAAAGAAGTGTGTAAATACTGCAAGATGTCCTTTTAAATGTTCGAAGATCGAATGAGTAATTAGAATAATAATAAAGATCGTATAAGCGCCCCCTCCCCCCAAGTGGCACAGCGGTAAGTCTGCGAACTTATAACACTAGAAACCAGCTTTCGATACCCGTGGTGGGCACAGCACAGATAGCCCATTGTGTAGCTTTGTGTTTAACTACAAACAAACCATCAAATATAAGAAGAAGAAAATTGAAACAAAATTCAAATCTTACTGAAACTGATAAACAAGCTAGATATTTTATCAAGTAATCTGAAATAGTTGACAGACATGTAACATGCTCTACTTCACCCATTATTTTGCATAATCTTCAAAATTACCAATTCATACGTCTCTACTAAATAGTGATGTCACATATACAAATTGTGAGTACAACTATAAAACGTGACGCATATTGAATTCAAAAATTAAATATGAATGACAAGTTATGGGGTTAGATTCTAAAAATATCGTATTATACTGACAGTACTTAAATCCAAGTCTTTTTTTAAAACCTTAAATTTCTTTCTATATGTGACGGCAGGAAGTGATTTAGTTGTTAGCGCATCGGACTTTGAAACAAAGGGTTCATAGTTCGGTTTCCGTTGCCATAAAATCGCGTTCCGCACTATGGGATTGTGAGTACGCCATAAGAATAACTGTCAAATCCCATTATTTGGCGAGACAAGAGTAATCTAAGAGTTGGTATGGGTGCTTTTGATTAGCTGCCTTTCATCCAGTCATCAGCTCAAAATTAGGGTCGTTTAACACTGATATCACTTCTAGTCTGTGGAGCAGGTAGGGTCGATGGTAACATTTAGGAGGAACATTGCTGTAATATATAATAGACTTTTATACAACGCAGCGTTCTCTAGAAATTGCTGTCTTCTTGAACGCACCCCTTGGCCTTTTTATATTATAATGCACCAAATATGATATTCGGACAATTTTCATGTTTATAGTCAGTTTACAACTTTCAGTTGTTATAACCCCTTCAATATCAAAAATGTGTATATGTTTCAACCAATTCGAAAATATTTTTATAAAAAATTTCACTCCATATTGGCTCAAACGTTTGTGACAACTCTCGAAAAAGTTTTAAAATATAGTGATTTTTACAAAATGTTTGCAATATTAATTGCTCTTGATTGTAACAAGTAAACATAAGTTCATTATTAGAAGTTTTATAAACACATAAAAAAGAATGAAAATAATTTCTTTACTCCAAGTTGGCTCAAAAGTCTACGAAATTCTTGAAAAAATATAGACATTTATTTAATTTTTTCAAAATATTTGAAGCTTCGATTATTTGAAACTTAAATCATTGTAAACTAAACTATATTTATTTAAAGTTTCAATGTTTTATACTTTTAGATCCCTTTAAGCTGATACATTTTGACAAAAACTATTTAACTGTATCAAAATTTAAAACTAAAACACACTTACATTTACAACTATAGTAGTTTGTGTTCACTAAGATGAACTATTCAATAACATGAAAACTGAAGTTCTTTACTAACACCTCTTAAAGTGAAAACACAATGAGTAAAAATATCAACCAAATAAAGTAAAAAGGAACTCAAATATTACATAAACTTTCGCCCCTCAGTGGCACAGCGGTATGTATGTTAACTTACAACGCTAGAAACCGGGTTTCGATACCCGTGGTGGGCAGAGCAGAGATAGCCCATTGTGTAGCTTTGTGCATAAATTCAAACAAACAAACAAAACATAAACTTTCATAGCACAATCTAGTCACTATTTAATCAAGTTCATATTCCTCCTATTCTTCATCATCATTTTCACTCTCATCTTCATTACCACATGTACTAAGGTCCTCCTCATCATTTCTGTTACTACATGTTTTTAATTCCATATTGTTGTATAGATCTTTTTCTATTTTTTGTAATTGGAAAATATCCTGCATTTAGTAAACTGCTTGAGAAAAGAAAGAAAAGAAAACGCTGGATACTGATTCCACTCTTCTTTCCATATCCCTGGGGAAATGAAATATCTGGCATCGTGGCGAGGCATGATCTCCAGATGAAAGCTTGATAATTAGAGCTTGTGTAGACAGTGGCGTCTTGGGGGCAGTAGATGGGAAATTATTTCCCATCCCTTCTCACAAAACATGATGTATCGTAATTCTTACACGTTCTTTAAAGTCCTTGACTCATACAGTCAACACCTGAATTCTTTCAGGGTTATTTGAATGTTTCGGTACTTCAAAGTTTTGTCCAAACTGATTGAACTTCGATGACGAGGAATCCACTTTGAGACTAATAATGGTTGGAGACGGCTTGAATGGGTATTGAAGAAAACTTTAATATAAGTTTAACATAACAGCAAATGTACAACGTTTCGACAAGGTTTTGTCATCATAAGGTAAATTTGCTGTTATGTAAACTTATATTAAATGTTTTTCTTCATTACCCATGCAAACTGTCTCCAACCATTATTAAACTGATTGAACGTTCTTTCAAATATTGAACCGGCTTTGATGATGTTGAAGACAGACAATTTCACTTTGCCTGCAAATACACTAACTGTATCACATACAATGAATGCTTTTTGCTGCGGACAACAATGTTTGCCATGATTCAAGGAAGCTAG
>NW_013666585.1:48800-69122 GCF_000517525.1 Limulus polyphemus | reverse complement strand
ACCACCTACGTAGTAATTACGTTACGGTTAGGTTTAGGTTACGTTCTACTTTACTTTACTTACTACCTACCGTTAGTTTATTATAGTTAGTTTATTATTATCTCTCTCTCTCTCCTCCTCCTCTCTCTCTCTCTCTATATATATATATATATATATACTAAGAAAAGATAAAATTACAGAAGATATTAAAAGACGTTAACCTAAATTTATCTTAGCTTTATGACAATCTTCTATGCAACATAACTGAACAATGAGTCAGCATTTTCCAACCCCGTTTCTCTTGTGGCCTATTCTAGTAAGAAAGTTCAATCGTAATTCAAACAATGGTAGAAAAGTGAGAACGAATATCCTGTAAATATTATCTAATCAAAAACACCTTAAGTGTTTAAAAAAAAAGGTACAAACAAAAAAATTCAGCGTACGACTTATTTAGGGAATGAAATCAAAATTGGCGACCAAACTTGTAGCTATACTTATAGCATTGATTAGAATTTTACAGCAAATATTCATTCATTAGTTAGCTAGGCCGCGTATTTTGTTTTACCCACCATCATACCCGAAGTTGAACAAAAAATGCGGCCTGGCTAACTAATGAATGAATACTTGCTGTAAAATTATTATCAATACTAAAAAGTGTAGCTACCGATTTGGCCACCAATTTTGGTTTAATTCCTTTAAGTTGCACACTCAATCCTTTTTTGGCCGCATCTATCTTTCACACCTAATGTGTTTTTGATTAGATATCACGACTTTCTGTCAATACACACCAACAAACTACAGTAAGTAAGAAAGTGACACTCGATAGTAACCAGCAATAACTTTATGATCGCAACCCTATTATTCGGAACAGACCTTTACTTTACAGAACCAAACAGATTCTTTAAAATATATGGTGGTAGTTTCCTCTCTTAACAATACTTTCTTTATAGTAACGCCATGGAATTTAGATTAACAATTTCTTGTTATACCCCCATGTAATTGGTGCAGTTGTGTCAAGCACACACAAATACACACCAACAAACTAAAGCAAGTAAGAAAGTGACACTCGATAGTTACCAACATTAGCTTTAGGATCGCAACCCTATTATTCGGAACAGACTTATACTTTATAGAACCAACTAAATTCTTTAAAATATATGGCAGTAGTTTTCCTCTCTTAAACATTGTTAATAACTTCTCTTATACTAATGCCATGGAATTTAGATCAACAGTTTCTTGTCATCACCCCCATACAATCAGTACGGTCGTATCAAGCAGCATTATTTATGTTAATTACTTGAACTATTCCCACGTGACGCTAAACGTACTTTAATTGGGATAATATAATAAAATTCAGTAAATTTGTGCTAAAAAGTTGGTAATGAATAATAACCGTCCACCGGTATGATTCTTTTGAAAAATTGAGCTAGAAACTGCTAATATAGTTTGCTTGGCCTAATCAATACTTATGTATCTGCACGTCCTTTCATCTTATAGTTTTGCTGCTCTAAATTAGCTGTCTTTAATCCAAATGACAAAAAACTAAAAACAGTCCAACTCTTAGGCGAAGCTGTAATAAAAATATTAGATCGATAGCTCATGTGACCTTTTACGTAGGCATGCACAAAAATTTTCGTTACACTTGAGTGGTTTTTGTTGAATAACTTTGCACATGTGGATTATATTTAGACAAAATTTGACACCTAAATGTAGGTTTTAAATATCTATCAGTGTACCAAATTTGAACAAAAATCCATAAAAGTTAAGTATGCTTTTATATCAAATAAACTTTCCGTACTTTTGGTTGGAAGAAAGAAAAAAGGAAGAAATTCAATCAGAATTGCAGATGTTATATCTCAGGTATTTCTTAATGGATTGTCTTGAAATTCGGTATGTGAAGTAAGTGTCGAGTAGCGCATATCCCCTGAAAATATGTGATAGTTTGGATTACCACAGGTCGATCTACAGAAGGTGGAATATCGCTGAACTATCACTCTTGTTCATAGCACACAGTATGTCCTGCAGGGTGTTGTTTTTTGGCTGCACGACACACTACTGTGTGTCTTGATTATTTTGTTCGTAGAGTTCATGATCTGGTCTGTAATTTATACATTAGACTAACTGAAAAATCCACGATCTGATCTGCAATTTAAACATTAGACTAATTTAAAAATCCACGATCTGATCTGTAATTTAAAAAATTAGTCTAATGTATAAATTACAGACCAGATCATGATTTTTAAATTAGTCTAATGAGAAATTCACGATCTGGTATGTAATTTATACATTAGACTAATTCTATAGTTCACCCAACTAACCTTTTGGTTTATAATGCAGAATATAATTCTAAATTGTTACTCGAAAAAGTGTTTTTGAATTCGGTTTTATTAAAAAGAGATTGTCCCCAGAAAACGAAAAAGTGGGTTTGTTTGGAAGTTCGCGCAAAGCTACACGAAGGCTATCTGCGCTAGCCGTCCCTAATTTAGCAGTGAAAGACGAGAGGAAAGGCAGCTAGTAATCACCACCCACCGCCAACTCTTGGGCTACTCTTTTACCAACAAATAGTGGGGTTAACCGTCACGTTATAACGCCCCCACGCTGAAAGGGCGAGCATGTATGGTGGGATGGAGATTCAAACCCACGATTGCGAGTCGAGCGCCCTAACCACCGGCCCAAAAAAAGTGGGTCATCCAAACTTACCTTCATTCTTCCATTCCGAAAAATATGTGCAGCTGCATTGATAAAGATTTACTTTCCAACCTTATTACAATTTATTGTGCACTTAATACAAGTTGAATATTTCTGTTCTGCTAAAAAAATTATATTATTACTATTTAGGTATGTAATTTACACGATCGGGTCTGTTATATAAAAACTGTTTTTAGCTAATACACGATGACTAATGAGACAATATGAAATGTATTTGACACATTAATGTTGAATATTTTAAGAGAAAACGATGACACATTAAATACTATATTTAAAAAACTAAGTTGAATTTCATTTTAATTCAATAGTCCATTGAATATAAAGTGTCAGAAAAAGTGAACACTGTGTCACCAAGATGTCTATCGTAAAAAATCAATAGCTCTGACAACGTACTTTATAAAAAATATAGTGCCAAATTTTCCTCCGGTATAATACTGGTGACCCCATTTTGAGGGACCTGGCCCGTAGACTATTCTGCATTTTTACGCCAATGTCCAAAACAAACAAACTCTCTAAGTCTAAGTTGTCATAATTTCGCAGGCTCCAGCTTTTCACATTAAACAAGAGGGAATCCTCAATAGCTACGGCACATGAATTTTTTTTAAGCAGGATTAGAGTAGATTAATCTATGATACCTTTTTTCCCCCTTTGTAATAAGTTTATTTTTGTGCTTCAGCGATATCAAGCGTGGGTCGCGCGTATACTTGATTCGATTTTATTACTCATCAGGATCTCTACCAGCTTACCCTAAAATAAAACTTATTTTAGGCAGGATTAGAGTAAATGAGAACTTGGGCGTGGTCAAATACATCAATCGAAAGGGTTTGATCTCTTGAGTCCAAAACTATAATTATATGTCAGATCGATGACGAAGCTATGATCTAAAAGTTTGTACTCGTGAGCCGCTATGCCGAGGTTAAAAAAAATCTTTGTGAAAAAATACTTAACATTATATTTGAGTGTTGAAATTTATATTTGGTCGTTTGCTATACTGAAATACTTTTATGGCATACTTTGTTTGCAAAAAAAAGTTACTGCTAGTGCGTGAGTACTTGCGAATTAAACATAAATATAGGCCTATAAAATCCCAGTTAACCTTATGATGCATAAGGAGTTCAAGATATATTTTTTCTAAATCTATGAAAGATAATCAAACTGACATGAACTTTTGTAGAAACTATGTACAATAATCAAACAGTTTGTTTGTTTGTCTTTTAAAGCCCAAAGCCGCACAAAGAGCTATCTCCGTGGATGGATGGATCGAAACATACACGTATTTTGCATCGGTATTTAGATCCGTGTGAATTTGGGAGGGTCAGGTAAAACTTTCAACTCTTCCTCCCTCCTACTGATGTTTAGGTTTCACTGCTTAAATTTTGAACGTCACACAAAAGAGGGTGTTGCTTTCACGTAAAGTCAAGGTATGAATTCAATACCCCTATCAGGACCATGTCCATTTATGTACTACGTTCATCATTCATACTGTTACACACTTCACTATTATAGTCCTATATATTCCAATGCAATTCCATTATGTAGCCTATATTATATGTATCTACATTAATACATTTTTAATACACAGCATATACACCACAATAATGATAAATTAGGTAAGTCTAGCAATAGGTGGCTGATTACTAAAGTTATAATACATATTTATGGGTGAGAGGTACTTAGGCCCATTTCTATCATGTCTGATATAGCGATCAAAGCACGAAGCTCAGTGATATAAACATTTAAGCTTACCGCTGAACCATCAGGGGCGTATAAACTAAAAGAAAACGATCACAGATTTTCTTGTTAATGAAAAACATAAATAACCTTCAGAAAAACGTAACACATATGCACTTTTAAGCTCAATATACAGCAATATTCCACAGCTAACCATAGAGCGTTTGGCAAGTATGTTTTCTAAGAAAGAACCTGAGTTGGATATTTTAGCACACGATATTTTAAAAGACATCGGCTGAGAATGAGAGAGACAGAAAACTACTTTAACTCTTACAATGAAAATAAATTATACATATAACACTAGATGTACTTACGTAGAGTCCACGAAAGTACTCTGTATCAAGAGTAAATAAAACCAAAATTAAGAGTAACAAATATTTTTATTTATTGCTTTTGAAGTTCATATGTGCATAATTCTACTCGTGATTCATGGCATGCGTATGTTTTATTGACGTCACGACAGTACAAATTGCAACGTTAAGCGTTCTTTATGTGACGTCATTTTAGTGTCTAGTGACAGACTGACAGATAGCACACTACTGTATATTGGTGCGAGTGTTTAAAACAGGTGACCCCCTCCATCTTCGGCCACCTTTCGGGAAAATACGCTGTGCGATTTTTGCAAAATATGATAACTGAAAGACGACAAATGACAGTTGCTTGTTCTTTTTCAAATAAAGATTGGAAAGGAGATAAGAATCTCTCTCGCATTTTTTCTAACATTATATACAAACCTAAGGACTGATTCCTTTTGCACGTTAATGGGCCCGTATGACTTCTTTCGTTCATTGTGTAGCCTAATTGTGTTCAGCACTTTCAGGAAATTGTGGTATCATGTGATTGGCTAATGAAAGAAAGTAGATTCTTCCCTTATTATTAGATATAAAGAAAGGTACAGTTGATCACATTATAGAAGACAATTTTAGTTCTTAACCTTATATAGCAGGTTGTTAGAAGTCGTTCAAAGGACCTTTAATTCCAAAAAAGCAAAACAAAAGCACTGATAACAAAATGTGAAGTCACATTGATCTCTGTCTTGCTACGTTTAATTGCCGCTCAAATGAGAAATTTCATCCTTTGTTCTTCTTTTTTATTTTATTTGTCTAGTCGCTCTAATGTGCGTTCTTTGTTTGTGATTTTAGTATGTTAGGTTCTCAGATGTGTTGTCCAGTGCATTGTTTCTGATTTTGCTATGTTAAGTACTCAGTTGTGGAGTCAGGTGAATGGTTTGTTTCTGAGTTTAGTGTGTTAAGTGCTCGTATGTGAAGTCTGGTGCATTGTTTTTTATTTAAGTGTGTTAAGTGCTCAGATTTGAAATCTGGTGTATGGTTTCATTCTAGTTCACACATACTGTATATACTTAGCCTTGTTTTATTTTAAATTAACTTTAATTTTTTTTCTATGGTAATAAATTTACCTTGGTGCTTATTGCGTAAAAAAATGATTTTGAGAAAGAAATGGCAAAACAACATGCACTCACACATTGGCTAATGGCTGAAATTACCAAACATTGTGGAGACAGAAGATATGATCATCGCTTCAACCAAATTAACGTTCAAAATACAACTAATGGCGAGTGGCCAAACGTGTATAACTCCTGTATAACTTTGTAGCCAGTTTTGTGTTTCTTGATGGCAAACGTCCTGTGTTACTTACTATTAAATCAAGTAAATAATAAGTTACTTTATGTTTATCCGATGTCAAATAAAACTAAATTTTCACATGCAGGATTAATAGGATTGCTGGTGATACATGTTTCTATACATTTGCTCTCCATATTATTACTCACGTTTACCTCAAATCCTTGTAGCAGATTGTCGTTTGGTTAATGCTCTATATGATCACCTAAGCCTAATTACTAATTAGTTACTTACTAATTGATAATTACGCTCAGGTGATCATATAGACCTACCAACCATAATGACGATTGATATCCGATCGCCACAACTATAGCTTAATTATTAATTGTAGCAAATATTCAAATAAACTTTTCGAATATATGATTTTTAAAGTATATAAACTAAACAGAAACTTCATTCATGTTTAAAATTTACCTGTTCCTTTATTATCTGTCTATTTAACATATTTTATGTAACATAACCAAACTACCCAGTACCTAAACTATAAGTTTAATAAAACCATTTTTCTGGAACATAATAAAGAGAATTTTCCAGTTTTTAGAACCTAATTTGTTTCATTTAATCCGCAGTAGGTGCTCTTCTACGGGTATAGAATGGAAATATATGAAGCTAAAGCGCTCTGGATGTATATTTTTTAATATAAGATATTCTATACTCTAACTGGCTCTGTGAGACACTATGTACAAAATAAACGACAATAAAAAATAATTATTAATGTTATATAAAATACACAGTTTTATAGGTTAACGTTTCGCTCACGTTATTCAAACATTTGTAAACTAATTTTTTCTCGGTATTATCTTATACCTCTCTTTACGACTTTCATATGTAGTAAAGTTTTAATGAAGCAAATTTAGCTGTAAAAATATCCTTAAAATTTTCAAACTGTCAGGAAATTAGACTCTGCAGGTGCTTAAGGTAAATGTTAAGTGTAACTTAAATACTCCTTTAACATAGCTGTTAAATAGGTTTTTCTTGGTTACTACCGATAACAAAAAAGTAAAAATTCTTAGAAAATTTGCTGGCTTAAAAAGGAATTTCGTTTATGTTTTGATTATACGACTTCTTCGCTGTAGTTTAAAAATCTGTATTTATCATAAATTTTTTTACAATAAACAAGATTACTATTGCCCTTGTTAGATTAAAGTTTGTTGTAAAGCACAAAGCTCCACCATGGAATATCTGTGCTCTACTCACCGCGGGTATCAAAACTCCATTACTAGCGTTATAAGCCTACTGACTTACCGCTAACTCAGCGGAGGGGGTTGTTATATTAGATATTTCGTACACTTCTTTTTAAATTAGGCCTAATTAGCCATATGTGATCGAGCGACTTTAAGAAAAGTGAAATATTTAACATAATTTACGTATTTTTGTTAGTTTCACACACCTTAATAATTCATGCTGTATCTGATTTTGAACACAAATCTAAGAAACTTTATTAATTTATGATTATATGTTAAACGTTACTTCCATTTACACCAGACAGTATATAAGGCTGTACCCGAGCGGATCTATAAAACCTATGTAATTTCTTTAGTTAGTGCATCAACTTTTAATGACGTTTATGTAACTTCTTCTTTCTAGGTACACATCGATCAGTGATAAATACTAAGAATATATATTGTTTGCACAAAGGGAAAATCTTAAAAATCAGGCTAACAATGTACATTATGTTTTAGTTGTAAAAATATAAACTATAACGTAATATTGCACACGTTATGTGAAGTGTAAGAGCACATCTAGGTAACATTAGAAGAGTTTGTATTTTACGTATACCACTTCACACGTATTAAACAGAAAGAAATTCGTTTTCAAAACCTTAATTATAAGACATGGCAGTTCGAACATATTCCTGTCGAAGCTATCGTCTTATACGGTTTATTTGCTCTTGATATAATCCATTACATTCGCTAAGCCACTTTGATGCAATGTCCCAATTTAATGAACTGGAAGACTATGACTAATGAATATGCTAAATTGAGAGCAAAAACAAATAAATCCGCCAAGCCAATTCTTTACAACCTAATTACAAGAAAATGAATATAAAAACAACAAGGACATTTTGTTGATGAAATAGAATGGCATGCTTAATATTATGATGTGAAAGTACTTTCCAAGCGTTATCTTTTGATACAAATAAGTGTTTTAATGGTTGAAATGAACATTAGATTGCACGAAACTACTTTCCACATTTTTAAGATACACAATTTTTTGCAATAGGTTTTAAACTAGCTGTATTTTGGTTTCCTTGTTGTTTCTCTCCATGACTACTAAACGAGCGTCCATGGAACGTTTCGTTGTTATGTATAGCGGCTTAAAAAGAATAATTCTCGAGATTGTTCATAGAATACACCATTGTTATATATAGCAGCTTTTAAAAACGAACTAACCATTTGAGGTAGTCCATAGAATATTGCGTTATTACGTGTAGCAGTTTGAAAGTCAAAACTAACCTACAGGTAGTTCATAGAATACCGCTTTGTTACGTATAACAGCTTTGAGAGGCAAAAAAATTAACCTCCAGGTAGTTCATAGAATATTTAATTGTTACGTATAGAAGCTTTGAAGGAAAAAAAACTAAAGTATAATGGAATACAAAGAACACTTCTAATCATACGAGAAAGTCCATAGTTTATTTGTTTCTTCTTAAGCACAAAGCTATATGATGGGATATCTGTGGTCTACCCACCACGGATACTGAAACCCGAATTTTAGCTTTATAAGCCCTCAGACTTGCCGCTGAACCACCGGTGGGGGAGTTAATAGAATGTATCATTTCTATGAAAACAGTGTTAAAAGAAAAAACATTAACTGCACAAGGTAGTTCATAGAATATTTCATTGTTAGGCTTAGCAGGGTTTTAAAAAACTAATTGTACGAGGGGTTTATAGAATACTTCATTGTTAGGCTTAGCAGCGTTGAAAGGAAGGACATCTAACCATACAACAGAGTTCATAGAATATTTCCTTGTTACACATTGAAAGAAGAAAAAAATCTTACGAAGGAGTTCATAGAAGACATCATTGTAATGTATAGCACCGTTGAAAGGAAGGACATCTAACCATACAATAGAGTTCATAGATGACATCATTGTAATGTATAGCAGCGTTGAAAGGAAGGACATCTAACCATACAATAGAGTTCATAGAAGACATCATTGTAATGTATAGCAGCGTTGAAAGGAAGGACATCTAACCATAGAATAGAGTTCATAGATGACATCATTGTAATGTATAGCAGCGTTGAAAGGAAGGACATCTAACCATACAATAGAGTTCATAGAAGACATCATTGTAATGTATGGCAGCGTTGAAAGAGAAAAAGCAATTATAAGAGGTAGTTCATAAGATACTTCCTTATTAAAAAAAAACAAAAATCAACTAACCGTATGAGTCAAATACGTTCGTATGGTTTGTTTTTCTTTTATCAAGACCGGCCAAACGTGAAGAAGTATAAAGATATAAAAGGAAAACAAATAGATGACGTTTGTTGTTATAGTCAATGTTTTAGGCATTTCTTAAGTAATATTCTAGATTGACTCGTAGTTTATGTAGATAGTGTAGAATGTTGTATCTTATACTTTATGACTGAATCAGCTTTGAAAGATAAAAAAACAAAACTAACCTCGAGGTAGTTCAAAGAATACTTCATTGTTACATATAGCAATTTTGAAAGAATAAAGATAGTCGTCCCTACTTTTGCACTGATATACTTGAGGGAAGAATGCAGTTAGTCAACAACACCCACCATTAGCTCTTGAGCTATTTGTTTCTGACTGAATAGTGGAATACAAAGTGCGTTTTTGCGAGAATAGGACGCAAATCCTGAACCGTAGGATCCATAGTCTGGGCACACTAGCCAATAGGCCACTCTTGTTCCATGTTGGAAGGATGTAATTACTCCTTCAAAATAATATTCAGCTTAAATTTCAGTACTATTGTTCGTAGAAAAAACTTTAACAATAATACATTCTCTATAGCTCCCCAGTGGCACAATGGTATATCTGCGGACCTACAACGCTAGAAACCGGGTTTCGATACTTGTGGTGGGCAGAGCACAGATAGCCCATTGTGTAGCTTTGTGCTTAACTTCAAAGAAACAAACAAACTTTCTGTATAATAAAGTATAGAAATTAGACCAAATTATGTAAGTAGCTTCAGTGTTTTCATTATTTACAGAAAAACAACAACTTTCCGCTAATTTTTCACAACTTGACAGAGTATGGCTTTCAGATTTAGTTAAGTCCTTTATGTATTTTCAATGGAAGTCACAAAGTTATTTATCCTTCCGAAGGAGAAACTTAGAATATACAAAAATTAAATTAAACTAAGCTTTACGTGCTTTTCAAGAAGAAACTGTTTACGTCCTTCATATTTGAATAATGCAGCTATCTCTGTTTGAAACACATTCGAAATATGTTGTGATGCTTAACAGTACATAACAAAATTTTAATTGTTTGTTTTTATTAAGCACAATGGTGCACAACAGTGTGATGTGTCCACTGCAGGGATAGAACCTTGAATTTGAGCGTTATAAAAACTCAAACTCACTGCTCAGCCACTGGGGGGGGATAAATCTTTAAAGAATTGCTTAAAAAAATTACTGTCTGTAAAGAGTGTCAGTATGATAAAGCAAGATATAAAACTAACAATAACGTTATTATATCATCACACGCACAACATAAAAGCTACTCCTAGGTAATGAATACACATAAAACTATAGGGTTTTCACGTCACTTTGAATGACTTAGCAGACTTGATAAGTCGAAGGAATATATAATCTGAATTAATATGCAATAACATCCAATACTGATCTATAAGAGCTGCAGAGTACAGAAAATTTTTAAACTCCGTGCTACGCATAAGCTGATATAAACCTACCGAATGTAGGTCTGTCATGAGAAAGCAACAACTGGGATGATTCTTCTTTTTTTTTTTCCTTAATAGTCTCACAAGAAATATTTATGCTGAGATTAGTACGTTCTAATCAACCATCAATTTCGTAACATATATTAAATGGTGCCTTTCCTGTGAATAGTATAGGTCTGATCACCAAAGTAGGGTACCTCTTCAAATAGATTAATCTCGTATAAGTTATTTAGAAAATGTCTACTTTCAAGTGAATTAAACAACTTCTCAATCCTTATCTTTACTTTCCACCTTCGACGTAATAGTGTTTGGTCATCAATTTTTTTTAACATTTCTCGTATGAGCTAACATTACTGTTATGGGCAAGTCAGTATCGGTACGAATGTTCACTGTTATCATAAGCTTGTACAACCGACTAAGAGATACTGAGCTCGGAACTTTACCGGTATCTTGTAGAGAGAGAGTTCAATTTTTTTCACCCTCTGAACGGCCACGTGTTTCTCGCTGCGGAACTTGGATCTTTAAATCTAGTACGTTCATTATCTTGCTCGACTAACTGTAACAAAGGATACGTAGACGCTCAAGCTTCGTAATGCGTAGGATCCAACGTAAAGACAGACTGGTCTTACTCTTTTCATAGACATCCCTTTAATAAGATAATAAGTTATTTGAAGCGTTATGAATGGTTGAAATTTAAGGTTTCGGCAATTACCTCTATTTTTATTATTCTTAGATTCTTCTACAGAAAAATAATAATCAAAATATCGTTAAATAATGTGCTTTTTTCAGGCAAAAACAAACCCCAAAACGAATTCAGATATCTCCACTCTTCTCTTTAGCTACATTTTGGGTAAAAGAGGCGGAGTAATGATAACAAAATAAAAGGAAAAAAAAAGAAGCTGTGAATAGCTGGATATGCGGTGAAATGACGTTATTGTAACATGTTTCAGTTTGAATAAAATATTTAGTGAGGTTACCGCAAACTGGCATTACGATATATATATGTTTACCAGACAATTCGTTTTATAGATTCTTAAGCGGTGGTCAGACCAGTTTAAGCCTAATATAGAGCGTTCACAGATAAATTGTAAAGCGGGACATCAAGTAAATATCAAAAACAATTTCTTGAAAACTTATGAGTGTTTTTGAACTGCTTATTATGTTGTCGTTACTTCACATAGCATTACATAAAGTAAGTGGATACTATTAATAACATTAGCCTGACAAAGTTGCATGTTATATAATTATCAAGTTTATCACATATGTTTATCACATAAGTACAAAAAGTACACACGACGTTTAAACTACATATCTACATTTGGAGCATCACACGTATTTGGGGCGTTTAATTATCCATTACCCACAAATAGAAGTACAACTGATGTGCATGTAAGCATTACGCTTATCTAATATCAGGTTCACGTTTATTACCGTTAACTCATGTCTGGATAGTTATTTGAATAAAACTGGGGTAGAAGGTATATGTCATGCCTATTTCGCACCGTAGGTACAAAAGAAAAACTTATGTGCTGAAAATTTAGCTCTATGATGATCATTTGCAAAGAGACATTTTTATTTTGTGATTGTCTTTCACATCTTTCAAGTGTTCAGTATACGGCTGCATATCAAATTTTAAATTTTAAATACAAATATAATTATGGTTATATTTCAACAAATACTGACTCTAAAATAATTTAAAATGTGTATTTTATCATTTAGTTAATGCAATTCGCAAAGAAAAATGAAAAAAAAAATCCAACCTTCATTTCTACACAGGACCGAGGAGTCTCGATTTTAAACTAAATGAAATTATACTCGTATTTTACGTAAAAGCTAAATCATATTTAGCAAGCTTGTTCTATATACCATCTCCTATTTTAAACTAGGTATTTTAACTGTCAGATGGATATACCACCTCCCATTGTTAACTAGGTATTTTAACTGTCAAATGTATATACCCCCTCCCATTTTTAACTAGGTATTTTCACTGTTATATGGAGATACTACCTCCCATTTTAACTAGGTATTTTCACTGTCAGAAGTAGATACTACCTTCCATTTTTAACTAGGTATTTCACTGTCAGATGGAAATACTACCTCCCATTTTAACTAGGTATTTCACTGTCAGAAGTAGATACCACCTTCCATTTTTAACTGGTATTTCGCTGTCAGATGGAAATACTACCTCCCATTTTAACTAGGTATTTCACTGTCAGAAGGAGATACCACCTTCCATTTTTAACTAGGTATTTCACTGTCAGATGGAAATACTACCTCCCATTTTAACTAGGTATTTCACTGTCAGAAGGAGATACCACCTTCCATTTTTAACTAAGTATTTCACTATCACCTCTCATTCCGTAAAGTACGGACATATCGAAACTTGAACTATTAATCCAGATTACAAGATATTTAACTACACAGGTATACTGGATAACGCCAGCAAAAATGCTGTACTGTAGAGTTATCAAAAAGAGTTTTGAAAATTTCTGATTCCATTAGAACTTAGTGAAATAGAAACAACTGTAAAAGTATAATTGATACCACATATATGGAAAGTTCTATATAAAAGTAACTGGCCGAGCCCAACCCAAAGGCTAGCGTGCCGAACTGTGGATCTGAGGTTTCGTGGTTTGCTTTCCTTTACCGCCAAATAAAGAAACAGTTGTGCTCCGCACCTTGGGGCTTGGGTGCGTAATAAAAGTGACGTTCTGTCAACAGTAGCCCAAGAATTGGCGGTGGATGCGATGACTAGCTATTTTCTCTCCAGTCTATTACTTCAAGATTAGGAACAGATAATCCAGAAAATCGTCAAATAGCTTTACTCGAAATTCGGCAAACAAACAAAATAATCCGCGTAAATCAACTGACAATGAATTTCAAAGAAGAAGCAAAGGAAAAATCAGAAATGCACAAAACAGGGGGATAAAAATACAACATACACATAAAGTCTGTGTCTGTGTGAAATATCTGCTTAAAATTTCTTCCATTAGATATCTTTATTTTTATGTTTTTCTTCAATTTCTGTTGAAAATACTTTAAAAGGTTTAATTTGCCGTTTCTTTGGGCTTGTCAAGACACCATAATTTATTTTTAGGTTTAAACAAGTCTTTTTAAGCAACCACCTATAAATATATATTATTTTCATTTCCTGTTTCTCCAGTTCATTACTCTTGAACACAACAGCTAACTCGCACACTGCTTTTTGATTGAAAGAAGGTTTTAGCTTCCACTAATGATGAAGTTAAACTAAAAAATAGCTCGTTAGATCTTATAAGGCATAATGCAACGCCCCCCAGTGGCGCAGCAGTATGTATGTGTGGACTTACAACTCTAGAAACCGGGCTTGATTTGTAAATTACAAAGAAAAAAGCCTTTGTAGTCTGATTATAGAAACAATTTGTGATTTTTTGCGATTTAAATTCCCTCGGTGCATAGGATGTTAAAGGAAGTTCACTGTCTTGTAAACTTGTATTTTTTCAGGTGTATTACGAGCAAGACTCAAGGCCACGGCTTTTTGTTTACAAGGTCCATGTTTTAAAGAAATAAATCATTATACTAGCATACTTTTTATACGTTATTAAGATATAAAGCATCATATCTAGTTATAAATTATATTTTTTAAAAGTTCTGTTAAAGTTTCATTTGTTTATAAAATTACAGTATTGACTTGTTTTGTTTCTTGTTCGACTTACTTTTTGTAATGTTTCTTTCTAGATTAACCCTATTAACATTCGCTGATACTCAGAGAGATTCGTATATTCAACACACTACACTGAAGGTAGCTCTCCAAAGACCAGAAAATAGTATTCTTTAATATCTCACTCAACAATTCACAATAATAAAGTCACAATTTTTTTTAATCGTATAACTTCGTCGCCGATCACTTCAAATGCATTATAAAGAATACCCATTGACAGTTAATAAGACATGCTTATTTTAAAAGGTGGACAAGGCATTGTCTTGCAATTGTCTTGTTGGACTTGGGATATAATGATTCGAGGTTCAAGACGTGACGCTGCTGAACACGCTCCGCACTTTCAGCAAAACGGACGCGTTATAAAAGTGACAATCATTTCCGATATTCATTTTTTAAAAACAGGACAGAGCCCTTGTGACTGAGAGTGCTACTGACTGGTTACCTCTCTTTGTCAATAGTTTAAAATTAGAGACTGCTATACTTGAACCTTAGATGTCTCTGACCTTGTCGTTTACGCCATTAAACATGAGTTGTTGTTTAGATTGAATAATTCCAAACTCAATTTAAAAAAAAGTTATGTATTTACATATTATTATATACTTTTTGATGTTGCCCGTTCTAGAAGTAACTACCCGTGAAAGATCTTTCTGTAGAAAGAAAGGTTTAAATTTAGGAACTTTCTATACATTATCATATGCTGACTTCAATATAATGCATATTCAAATTTTTCAATGTTTGTATCTATCATTTTTAACCTGTGAACAAGAAGAGATGTTATTCTATGTTTTCGAGTGTATTTTCTGATAAGTTAGCCACTGATTCAAACTGAGTATTCAGCCATTGACTACTAACTTAGTCTAGGAAATTTTGCTTGTTCTTCTATTTTCAGTTTATTGTTTAAACTCTTATAGACGTTTTCTAGCACATCCTTCTTGGATGCAAACTGAGCATTTAACTATTGGTTTGTCATCTAATCCAGGTTGGATTTCTTGTGCATTTTACTTTCAGTTTAGTGTTTTCATTTTACAAGTTGAATTTCTGCTCTAAAAAAATCCTTTTCAAGGCCACTGCTTAACCATATTCGTGCATTACCAGTGAAGGATAGCTGGCGCTTCTAGTGAAGGCTGGCTGATTTAATTTGTTTTCGATGTACTTTGATATTAGCTTTCTCTGTAAACAACGTCCAAACTCATCTTCTGGAATCTAGCATGGCATACAAACGCTTGGAGAGACGCCACAGTGGCTTTGTGAAAAACATGGAACTAATCAGAATCGACCGCTTTGACACATCTCTAGACTTCCTTTGCCTTATTACGAAAACACCGACTAACGAAGGGCTCTTGTAATAACAAGCAAGGCTCTAAGTTACAGCTACCACTTCTCGAAGTAGATTGCTTCATGTGAAAAGATAGACAGGCAGATAAACAGGTAGATAGATTGTATATGTATGTAGATTTATTAAAGCAGAAATAAAATTGAATGTAAAAAAAATCACATGAATTTACATAGTCATTATTGAATTTATAAAATACCCTTATGTTTCAGAAACTCAAAAACAGAACACTATACTAACTTCTAGCTTTCCGGCAGTTTGGCATATCCTAGCAACTCTACAGGGAAGGTGGTTGTGCAAGAAAACGAAACGTTACCAAATGTTCAGACTGTAATTAAGTTATTTTATTTACGAAGATGTTACACAATTTTAATATTTCTAATGGCTTCGTAATTTATTAAAATTTTCAAACAAAGCTCTTGACAGTTGTCCCAGAGCGAAATCAAAGATCTGTAAACAGTCTGTTTGGTATTTTTTTTATTTTTAATCTTTTTGATATTAAAAGTAAACGTACCAAAAACAGTTTCTTTAGGGTTTATTAAATAGAAACGTAGTAAGTTGACGAAATAATAGATGAAAAAGAATTTCTCCACATATTGTAGTAAATCATATGGGCAAAGGCAAAATTAAATTTAAATAATTTTAAACTGGAAATTCGGCAGTTAAATAAACGCTTGAAAATGTAAAAAATGCATGATACAAAATAAAGATAATAAAAATATTTGCAACTTTGAAAGAATGTATGAAGTAGATATTCCAATTTTCCAACAGTTGTGTTGAAAAGTGGTAGGAACTATTAGCTTTCATTACATCAGGACTAGTAAATCAAAATGAGGAGGAAGTGTAAAAATTGTAGAATGTAAAATGAAATGTGTCTTAAGTGTTTACTTCAGCCACAATGACATACATGGAAATATATTCCTTTTTATTTGTTTATTTCATTTGAAGGGGAAAATATTTTAAACATTTTAATTTAATTTTCAAGTATTGATAATAACTTCTTGGGTGTGCTGCGTAAATCTATGAAGTAATAAACAATGAACAGTTTCTGATATTGATATAAGATATCAATTAATAAAAAAATGAGAAATTAATTATTTATATAATTCTTAAAAGGAACCTTGTGGTTCACTCAAGAAGTAGGAAATAAGGTGTCCCCAGTTTTATGGAAAATAAATCTTTTTCCGAATTCCATTTCTGGATAAATTGTACAGCCCGTAATTTGTTAAAGTGAGTTACACTGCATGAACACAAACGGATGTATAAACATACATGTATAAATATACAAGTATCAAAAAAGATGTAGTGGAAGTTTTACGTATAAAATCCCTTACAGTAATCTGATTCACTCTGAAATAAGAAGTTTTTTCTCTATGTTATGCAAACAGTGGATTATCAAAGATGTATAAAATTAAACATATACGTTTATCTCTTGTAAGTGTGTTAAAGAAATTATAAATATGTATGAATAGACGATATTTTAGAAGTTGAGGGACAAAATATTCGAACGAGAATGCTTTCTTTTCTTCAATTAACACAAACTCTAAAGTAATATTATTATATTTGGGATTTAGTGAGAATACGAATATATGAGAAGCTATTAAACTGTGTTATTAGTGGGAAAATATTTCAGGGGAAACTGAGCAAAGCTTATACAGTATTTCAACAATTCAAAACCTTTAACAACATAACGTAGCAAAACGAAGCAAAAAATGAAATACTGAATTTCATTATAAGAAAGATAAATTTTATATAAGATATATTTAAGGTAATAAAAGAACAACTGTTAACTTTTTTGTCTGTTTTTATGTCTGAATATCAATAATGCGATATGTATCTAAAAATAAATAAATGAACCCCACGTAAAGCCACTCTAACTTAGGTTGTGTTAGAGAATTTTCATAACATTTTATATTGTAATGAAGGCTATTGATACATACAAGTAAACCACTCATACATGACCCTTTTAATAGAGTAATTATACAAGAGTGAGTACGTTATATTCAAACTACTTTTAATATGCATATCATCATACCACATGACACTACAGACAGTCATAAAGTCGCAGTGAAACGACATGTACCAGAACTATATTTTGACACTACTTGGGGCGTTGTTGTAAGTAAGTATGAGTCACCGAAAATTGAAAACTTTTGGATAAGGTATGCAACAGCCATTTTCGATCCAAGTATTCATATAGTCAGATCGTAAAGATATGTTCAGATCAGGATTTCCATGACGGGAATATCCCTTGTACTTAATAACATTAGAAACTAAAGGAAAATGGAACAACTTAGGGTACCAGAACAATATAAAAAGAAATATTCAACAATCTGTACCACAGATGTGGAAATCAAAGTGCGGCGTCTTGTAACAGATGATAATCCGTGAACTAAAAAGTTAGTAGCAAAAAAACCATCCATGTATCCCGGGCAACAGTACGCAACATAATAAAGAAGTATATTCGTCTAGAAAAGACGCAATTAATACCTCTCATTCAACCATCGCATACTGCAATCAGCCGGAGAAAGAAAACTGTATTCATGCTATCCCATGCCAAGAAATACCAGTCAAGTCGCCAGCAGATGTTTTATGGAAATTATGCAAGGAACAGTGGTGCACTTCGGACATAACAACCTTACGACAAACTCTTTTACGATTTAAACTATGCTATAAGGCTATTGTAAAGGTGCACGGCCATCAGATACAGCAGATACAGCATGACAAGACCAAAATCGTTTTGATATAATGTTTTTTATTTATTGTAAAGCACAAAGCTACACAATGGATTATCTCTGCTGTACCCACCTAAGTATCGAACTGGAGTTTTAGCGTTATAAGTTTTCAGTCTTGTCAATTAGCCAAGCTAATATAAGCCTTAATATAACGTGCTCAGCCCCGTGTAAACATATATGTACCTGAATTTTCCAGTTTTTCCAGAAGAGAGAAAAAAAGCTCCATAAAGCTATCATTCATAAAATACAATTAAACAATAGATTTTTTTGAAGTATGTTTGTTGGAAATTCGTAGTCCAGCTGTAATCCTAAGTAACTTTTGCATTGTTTTTTTGTTTAAAATCAACAAGAGAAAATTATGGGTCTTAAACTGTATCAAAACATTCTATTGTTTAAGCAAACACGAGTACCAATTGTTACTGTAATTCACTAGAAGTATCAAAACGCCTCATAAGTAATTGCTATCGTGTAATAATGTGATTCAAACTTTTGGGTGTTCTCCACTAAAGCTCGCTAGCTGGAACAGTCTTCTCTTTCTGAACAGAACGATCAAAAGAGCGAGCTCGTAACTGCAGCCAAACGATCGGCATTGGAAGGAAGCGACTGTGATGACCAATCAGAACCTCGAAGAATCCTTCCAAAGGAGAGATCAGCGGGGATTGTCAGAGAACATCAGATGCAGATGCACAGAGACGCCTATACTCTTGAGCAACACACACACATTAGCGGTGTTTGTTTCTTTCCTAATCCAGTAGACTTGAAAGCTCTCTTACAGGATTACGACCTGGGATCGTAGGCCTAGAAAAACAGGTAATTTCATTTTTTTGTCGCAGACGATAGCAAAATGATAGTCATCCCACGCTCCTGAGATATAATACAAAATGAAAATATACCAATTTCTTTGAGATAAAATCTAATGATGTTAACTTCCGCTGTAAAATATACGAAGTGAGCTAATTTTATACAACTAGCAGCACCAGAGGTTTTAGTAACTTATACTTTTGCAATGTCTCTTGAACAACTGTCTTCATAATGGTACTTTAGGAATTTAACACCTGTACGAGAATTAAGCATAAATTATATATGTAATTATGCTACCCTTTTTAAGTAAGCTAACTTAAACGCCATTTTCCTTATGTAAGAAACTGTTTAGTGAAATATGAACTTTTTTTTGAAATTATAATAATAGTTGTACTAGGTAAAAAATTTTGTCAGCTCCATAGTCTATTATTGGTAGTTTATATTTAGCAAAAACGATGTTCGACGCTTCAAAATAAAGTAAGTTTTTCATTAAAACAACTGTATATTATTATAGACCCACACGAATTTTAATGTCACGACTTTCTTAATA
The DNA here is from genome assembly GCF_000517525.1 of Limulus polyphemus. NCBI lineage: Eukaryota > Metazoa > Arthropoda > Merostomata > Xiphosura > Limulidae > Limulus > Limulus polyphemus. The sequence continues at coordinate 49,073 of NW_013666585.1, read as the reverse complement.
TAACTATACAACTCTAATTTCTGGTATAGAATTAATCATGTTTCGACTTATATAGTATAACCATTTAACTACAATTTCTGGTATAGAATTAATCATGTTTCGACTTATATAGTATAACCATTCAACTACAATTTCTGCTATAGAATAATGATGTTTCGACTTGTATAGTATAACCATTCAACTACAATTTCTGGTATAGAATTAATCATATTTTGACTTGTATAGTATAACCATTCAACTACAATTTCTGGTGTAGAGTTAATCATGTTTCAA
>NW_013666585.1:20930-47800 GCF_000517525.1 Limulus polyphemus | reverse complement strand
TATAATCATTCAACTACAATTTTTGGTATAGAATTAATCATGTTTTGACTTGTATAGTATAACCATTCAACTACAATTTCTGGTATAGAATTAATCATGTTTTGACTTGTATAGTATAACCATTCAACTACAATTTCTGCTATATAATAATGACGTTTCGACTTGTATAGTATAACCATTCAACTACAATTTCTGGTATAGAGTTAATCATGTTTCAACTTGTATAGTATAACCATTCAACTACAATTTCTGGTATAGAATTAATGATGTTTTGACTTGTATAGTATAACCATTCAACTACAATTTCTGGTATAGAATAATCATGTTTCGACTTGTATAGTATAACCATTCAACTACAATTTCTGGTATAGAATTAATCATGTTTTGACTTGTATAGTATAACCATTCAACTACAATTTCTGGTATAGAGTTAATCATGTTTCAATTTGTATAGTATAACCATTCAACTGCAATTTCTGGTATAGAGTTAATCATGTTTCAACTTGTATAGTATAACCATTCAACTACAATTTCTGGTATAGAATTAATCATGTTTTGACTTGTATAGTATAACCATTCAACTACAATTTCTGGTATAGAATTAATGATGTTTCGACTTGTATAGTATAACCATTCAACTACAATTTCTGGTATAGAATTATCTACGCTTGAAATTCCATAACATAACCAATGAACTTCAGTTTTAGGTGGCGAACCAACTACGTATTGATTTTTACAGTACAATCATAAAACTCCAGGTTTGGTGGCGAATCAACTAGATCTCACGTGGATTAATTTAATATAAAAGCACACAAGAGTTACATAATCTTGTTATCCACGGGGTATATTTCATCTAAAGCTAATTTTAATCTAAGTTGACCTGTAAACTGCATCTTCATAGGAGAGACTAAAATTGCGGCAACTTTCACGTGTTTTTATGCATGTCACTACAATGACATTGCGTTAACTGTACTCATTAGTTTGAATCTATATTTGTTTGTTTTTATCCTAAATAAGTACAAGTTTTCATGCATATTATTTTTCCTCTATCTAATGTTATTACGGTACTTATATATATAAATGCAACTATTTTAGACTTACAAAAACAAACCTTTTAAACTATAGAATAAATTTGTTCATCTCAAAGTATAAGAGAGTAAGATTTTACTAACTTTTATTTCCCCCTCAGAGTATTGTCTGTACGTTGATAATACCAGACCTTTCTTTCAAGTTTATAATACATTATGGGAAATTGTAGCGTTTCCCTATCCCATCAGCGTTGAACCTGGATCCTTACGGTTTCAAAATATTATTTTACATACTCCCATCTTGTAATATTTGTATCCTAGTTTACTATAAATGTTTTATTTATTTAGCTTTCGCTACATCAATGTTTGAGTTTAGTTTTTTCTTTACTTTTATTTAATACTGTGTGTTGCTCCTAAACTATGGAGTTCTTACCTAGACTAGTGACATTTTCAGTGATATTGGCACTATTAAGTTATACAGTTGTATGACAAAAAAAAACGTTATATTTAAAGTAAGTTTATGTAACCCCATAAAACTATTGTTTTACCTTATATTGATAAAGCATCTCACATTTTCGCATTATCCGTTAATGTAGCTTGGACTTATGTGAGTTTATAAGTTGTTCGCCAAAGGCCCTGGGCTCAAGTCCTGGAGTTTCTTTTCACTTATCGGCTTTTTTCACTAATAGTACTGTTTATTAGAAAGTTTAATTTCACTGATTCGTATTATGGACTGAAAACAATAGTAACAATATATATATATGTGTATATTAGTTTAGATAAAGCTGTATAATTTGATTGGGTGGTGGTAAATCAACCCACTAATTGCCTGACCACAACAACACCGCATACTATGATATTCATAGCTAAGCCTTATGGTTAAAAAGAGAGGGGGGGACAGCTTGCACTCTTTGGTAACTCAGTTAATGCAGCAACAGCTCTGTTAGCCCAAAATTCTAGGTTCAAGCCCCACTTCCAGACTTATAGGCTTTTTCACTTACAATAATATTTGTTTGAAAGCGGTAGATTATAGTTTTGGAACTTATAACAAATAGAAGTTGTGTAGAGAAGTAGAGATAGTCTTTGAAGCTGTATATTGTGTTTTTGGAATTTTTATCAGTATTTGGTATAGAGATATTCTTCGTAGTTGTAAATTGTGTTTTTTGGTTGTTGCTTTTTTTAAATTGTGTTACCAGCTGGTGTAGAGATATTCTTTTAAGCTGTGTATTGTGTTTCTATAATTGTTAGCAGGTGCTGTAGAAACAGTCTTTGAAGCTGTACGTTTAGTATTTACAATTATTCACAGGTGATGTAGAAAAGATGTTTAACCCCTGAGACTTGTAAACAACTAAACATTAGATGCCGTTGGGTGCCAATGAAATGATTAGTCTGAGGTTTGTAATCGTAAATTAGCAAGCCTAAGCCTATTGATAATCTAAACAGCTCTGAATTAACTTGAAGCACGTGAATGATTACCTTGAATCACCATTTAGGCCTGAGCATCATCGAACAGCAATGAAAGGTGATTTTTATGAACATTATCTCTAAAAGTTTGACGTTTTAGGGAAATGGGCTTACAAGAAGCCCAATTCGTTTTCACGTAAAAGTTGGCCTCGTGAAAAACTGATTAAACTAAACATTTTATGAAAGTAATTGCATATCCAAGTGTATTGAGTAAAAAATAATTGCATGTCAACTTTAAGCCTTATCGTTTTAGTTGTGACATCTCGTGACGGTGATTCAAACTGTAGGATCAATGCCGAAACAGCAAAACTTCTTAAATGTATTTATTATCGGGTTATTTGGTCCACTATGCTGGTAACATCGATATACACGAGCCTTTACAAACTTACCATTGATTGATATGATGAATTGTGCTATGTCTTGAAGCTTTCTATCATGCTCAATCTAAGGTATTTCTAAGCATATTTGTTATAAGAACTACTATATTTAGCTGTCATAAATGTTAATCCACCATTACCAGCAAAGAGGTTGGATTGGATTATTGATTTCTATTTGTTCACGCTCTCTATCTTTATTATAAGAATTATATGTGGTGTTTTCTGAACAGTTATTACTTCATACAACGTACTTAAAATATAATAGTTGGTGAAAATGAAGTTGTAAATGTCATTGCAAAAACCATTTCAATTGTTTTTGATAAATAACTTTTAAGTTTGAAGTTCTATTAAATTTTTCCTAAAATACTAGTTTAATTAGTTTCGTTGCAGTTTGCAGTGTTGGCATTATTTGTAGCTTTTTATTTGCTAGTAACAATGAGTTATAATGTATTTTAAAACATTTACAAAGTAACGAATAATTAAACCATAAAAACATTGGAAACTATTATTGATAAATCGTTGTTCCTACTTCAAATGAGAAACTAAATTATTTTAAAACATTTACAAAGTAACGGATAATTAAACCATAAAAACCTTGGAAACTATTATTGATAAATCGTTGTTCCTACTTCAAATGAAGAACTAAATTATTTTAAAACATTTACAAAGTAACGAATAATTAAACCATAAAAACATTGGAAAATATTATTGATAAATCGTTGTTCCTACTTCAAATGAAGAACTAAATTTTGATCAGTGCGTTGATCACTTTTTGAAGCTTTCACATAACAAAAGGCTTCACTTGCAATGTGTACGGGAAAAAATATTTTAACGAGAATAAATCAAATTCGCGCTTATCATTCTAACTAAACTTTTGGAGAATCTTCAGAATTTTCACACTGTTTAAAATAAATATTTTCGAAATGTTGCTTAGATTTATCCAAAAAAATTACGTTTACCACAGCACCTAACATACATCTATCTACACAAATTATGTTTATACAGAAAATATTTCATACAGAAACAACATTATGCATTTTTCATAATTTCCCATCTATCTACAGAGTTGATGTTTCATAAATTTTTACATACATCTGATTAGATAGATGATGGTTCTACGTAGAACCTGATATACATCTACCTATACAGATCGTATTTATAAACAGACTCTCAGAAATTCAGAGAAAATTTGGTTCCATACAGTATCTTGCATAACATAACGCACATCCAGAGCCGTAGCCTGTCATTTTTGCGCCCTGGGCAAGCTTCCAGTCTGTATTGTTATGCATAAATTATTGAATAACAGGTATAGGACTGCGTCCCCTTCCGGCTGCACCCTGGGTAACTGCCCCTCCCGCCCTACCTTAGTTACGGATCTGCGTACATCCATCTAGATAGACGATGTTTCTCACATAACTTTACCTACATCTAATTAGAGAGACCACGTGGTCCTTAACAGCGTATTACACAGTTATCCAGATACACGAACTACGTACAAGGTGAATTACCTAAAGCTAACTTAAAAGATCAAGGTAGCTTCCACATAATGTGTTGAAAAAGTTAATCATTTTGAATTTGTTTCAAAATAATCACATAAAGCTACACAAGTGCTATCTGGACATTGACGTCAATAATCTTCAACAAATAGACTAGAGAAAAGACAGCTAGCTAGTTAACAGAACTCACCGAAAACTCTTGGCGTGTTCTTATTCGATCGTTACTCTTATAACACATCAACGGTCCCGTAGCGCGGAGCGTGTTTTACGGGAACGAGCTGCAAACCATAAACTCTCATATTCATAGCCTGGGCACAATAACAACTAGGCCACACCCATCATATCATCCTGAAAACTCAGAATTCTAACCACTCAATCACTCAAGTCTCTTAAACACTCCAAGCCACTTTATAGTATATTATTTACATCACAACTACATTCATGACTGTATACAATACGCTTATTATTATTATATGTTTCAAAATATATTGGGTTATACACCGTTAATAACATTCATATTAATGCTACAACAAAAAATTATACTTTTTATGAAGTCGTTTATTTTCAAATTATGGTGAATTTACTCAAACATGTTTTTCAGATCTTACTTTTCTACTTCTCCAAGCATCAGTTCTACACATAATAGTACTTGTGATTCTACAAAGCGATTTTCTTTCTCGTGGAACATTATTGCATTTTGGAGTTGAAGCTCATCTTATTGAAATGTCATGAAATTAGTGCAATTGCAATACGTTTTGGATGACGAAATGAAGGAAGCCGGAAGCTGAATTCCAAGCTGTGATTGTCCAAACGCAATTCTTGTGCATTTGAAAGCAAGAACTGTATTTGGACATCAGTGCTTGGGAGGAAATACATCCAATACATTACCTCAATCTCAACTATATTGGTATAAACATAGTTTCATTTTTCATTTTGATATAAGTAGGATATTGGACTTTAGTTTATTGTGATTATATAACCTTCATGTTATACAGTACATCAGTATTATTGTAAATATAAAACCTTCGTGTTATACAGTACATCAGTATTATTGTAAATATAAAACCTTCGTGTTATACTTTACATCCATAAAGCCAGAAGCCACCTTTTAAGGATTTGGCAGAACAGCTTTCTAGACTATTAATTAACTTTATTAGATGTTAACACGCTATCAGTATCTGTTCTATATTTTTCGAGTAACCATTGAACGAAATCCTAGTCGACATTATTAGTTAAATAATGAATTCAGATTAATGATTAATATTAAATTACGATATTAAATCCAGTGTAGGCTACCGATTGGAATAAGATTCAAGATTCCAGTGTAAACTACTAAATGGAATACAATATCAGCTAATAACGTAATATGTTTATTTAAGTTCGATATTAAATTTTAGTTTATGTTTAGAAAGTCATATATATAATCAAAACATGACTAGATATTTGTCAACCCTATTAAAAAATAAATATCTAACCCCAATGTTATGTGTTGTAAACTAAACTGACATCAACTTTTAATCTACTTAATTTGGAATAAAATACTATATTATAAAATGCATGTCACGTTATCTACTTAACAGCCGTGTAAAACATGTAGTTTTTCATATTGGTTGATTAAACTGCCTAACACACATATATTGTAATATCTTGACTTATCTCCGATATAATTGAGGTCTACATTGTTTGAGGTATATTCTATTATCATTCTATTTCATTATAGTATTAGACGATAGGCTGATTGTACACAGCAAAATTTTTACACAGCATTTTATTTTAGGATGATGTAGTTTATAGAATAAATCAGTTTTTAAATGTAAGAGATATCTTAAAAGGAACCATCTCACAAGAAAAAACACATTCAAAAACAACAATCGTCAGTACAAATTTAGAACAATGATTTCGCGGGAAAGCATGTCATATTTGCTCCATCTTAGTGCTGATTATTTCAAGTGAGATGAATTCTTACTTAAAATGACAATCGTTTCCTTGACACCCTAAATGGCCACTGTTTCCAAACCCATGTTTTTGTGAAAAAAATTTAACAAACTATTTAAACTTATATATTTAAAACATATGTCAAATTTTTTATATATTTTAAGAGTATTTTATGATGATAAGAATTTATAAATGGCGCACTTTTTCAAAACCAGAAATAAGAAACCTTCATTGGAAAAGCAAAACGGTTTCCACACAAGCAAATAAAATTTGAGGCACTTAGGATCAGTAGTGCTTTTGGTTAATTTCCTTTCATAGTTACATTTCATTATTTTAGTGTCTATACATTTAAGAAGGCCAGAATGCATTACAGTGTATGCTATATGGAAAGCATATTAACCTGTAACAGATTCAATACTTATTCTGAATTTCTATTTACTACACTACTAAGTATGACTTCTGCTTCTGACAAAATGGCACTGTGCATGGGATCTACAGCATCAGAAAAGATCATCATTTTAGGAACCTGGGTTTCATCACAAACTGAAGAACATTCCTCGTTAACCTGTATTTAAAGTGATAAAAGTAAAATACATACAAACTACAAGCTGAGTGAAATATTCAAAAGAAAAACTAATATAGAGAAATCGTATACTAATTTCTCATCATTTACAGAAAAGTTTCCCATTTACTAACTAAATTTACAATTTAAAATATTTTAACAGTGCATGCTAGCAAAACGAACTAATGTTTATATTTCTGACAATAAAGCAGTTAAACACATACTAAAACTTGCATCACGCTTGAAATAAGATCTTTGGTTATTTCCCTTAAACTCTTGAGTAATGATGCAATATGAGCTTCTTGAATTAGCTTTATAGCTTCTTTTTGTTGTAAAGTGTCCTTTATAAGCCGCTTCTAGATTTCCTAAAAAGTTTTCTTTATTCAAAATAAACATCTTCTAATTTCCGTAAACAAATAAAACATTGTTTTCAATTATACGTTGTTCAGACACAGGAAGGACACCAAAACACAACCTAACATCTTAAAACTTATTTTTGAATAATTGTTTGCATGTTTGTGTTTTATAAACACATATCAAGTACTTCCATATATATATATATATATATTATAGAAATAGATGGTGGTTGATTATATAAGGCTATAAACAGTGAGTGGTAGTAAGATCCGGGATACTGTTGTTCTAGTACCCAAATCCTAACGCAGTTATTGAATCTGTAGCTTGCTTTCTTGTTATGCATCTTTTATTTTGATTATCTAGATATATATAATGGCGAAATGTGTGTTTGTTTGCACCCTAACTCCTCCGAGTCTATTGGGCCAATCTCAACCAAAATTTGTATGTAAGCACTATGAACTATTGGGAATGTTTCTATCATGTAAACCCTGATGATTAATTACTCCCAGCCTATTGAGTCACTCTCAAATAATCTAAACAGGTTGATGCTTTAGACAATGTTGAATATTCTAAAGGGATTCAAGGTCAAAGTATAAAATTTGCTGGATTGTTTCTCAAACATCCATTCTTTTCTCATGATCAATGAGATGTAGGATGTTCAAGGGTGGGATCACCTCAAAATATTTCTTGGTTGGTAGATGGAAAGCAAACTGCAAATGTTGTTTATGAAGAAGCTTTGTTATAATTTTAAAATTTTGAGATACAGTTTATGTTCAGGTTATTACTTTAAAATATATGATTGCTGTTAAACTTATATTGTTTTAATTAAGTCCCCATCAGTTGACGGGTATTTCACCTTATGGCTAATCAACTGAATATCCCCAATGTTTTTGGGTGCTATGGCCGCAGACATTTTCACTTTAAAATGGCACCTTTTATACTTAGGTATAAATGGTATAATTTTACATTGTTTCATTACAGCTTTACTGGGGCGATCATATATTTGTTGGCGCGTGTATTCATAATAAAATGTTGTATTTTTTACATAACTAACTCGTCAGGGCTGTGCAGAGATGAATAATCGCATGTACGCATTTAATGTAACAACTAAAGAAAAACTTTTCCCAAAAAGGAAGTACATATAGGGATGGTTAATATCAATCCTTCAAAAATAATGCAAACAAAATAACAGGCATGGCCTTTGCATCATCCCTACATGTATTATGTAGGGATGGTAAAAATGCCATCCCTACTATCTTGTTTGAAGGATTGATATTAGCCATCTCTACATTTATTTCCTTTTTATGAAATGTTTTTTCTTTACTTGTTTTGTAATACAGTGTTTCAATAGACATAGGAAGGTTTTATTTATAACCAAGTTTTAAATACAAGGTTCTAGCTTAATATTTATTGTTTATCTATTGTTGGCTGGTAATTCCTGTTTCATCCTGTACTTAAGCTTTTTAAAGGAACACCAAATGTCTGCAAGGAAACTAACCTCAAGATTAATGATAACATCGTTTACATTACAATTATGATTTTTTTAAATTACTACTAGTTATTAATAATACTTATAAAAGCGGATACTCCGTTTGAAACTGTGTCACTTCAGTGAAACTGGTTGACACCATTGTTTTGGTTTTTGAGTTATCATGTAATAAAAAAAGCAGAAGAAAGAAGAACAAGAAATCCAAAATTTTTGCTATGATATTTACATACATTCCCAGAACTTGTTACTCAGTCATTAAATATATATTGTTACAAAAGGAAACACTTTATAGCATTGTAAAATTCTAAGGAGATATTTAAATTATCATTTCCATGAATAATCCGAGCCATCCCTACATAAGCAGTGCTACTGCTTGCTTGATACAGATAATTGTGAAATATACACATACATGTATACTTGATCTCCAGACAACATTTAAAGCGCTTCTTTGAAGTGATTCAAAATCATCCTATCTTCTAATTTGCTCATATGCAACCTATGAAAGGTTTAAGCATAGTGAAAAACAAACATAAATTCATAAAAGGAGTTAATGTAACACACGAACTGGTGTATTGCCCAGAAGTTAAATTATTTCTGTAAGACCGTGAACGTTAAAACTACATTGTGCAACAACTCAATGCACACATTAACGTCCATGAGGCTATGTTTCTGAGAAAAAGACAACAACAACGATATTATCTCCAGCACGTATTTATTCGTGTAAATGAAATAAATTAAAAGCCATTACCCACGCAAAAATATGATAACAGCATTTTTCTGCTTAAAACTTCTCAAAGCTGGATGACTGAGTACATATTGTTTTTAGATAAAAACAACAACAAAAATATCACTGACTTCATTTGTTTCTCAAATACTATATGGAAACCTTACATATTGAATTGTGACTAATTATGTCTATGATTCAAACACCCAACCTTTATTCTTAAACAAATGTTTCATGCACAACACAAATAAAGAATTAAATGTGATAAATTAGAAAAAAAGTAACAATAAATTACCGACGATGTTGGCTTTCTACAATCTCAAATAACAGTTTTGTATATACATACCCATTTCTTGTTCTTAAAACCTTCTACTCCTGAAAAATCTGTGAAGGTGATGCAGATGCTTTAATCCATCTTCTTCTTCTTCCACTAAACGTATCCTTCAGAGAAACAACAATGTAGTTGTCATCATCATCACTGTTACTCTGTAGCTTATCTCTGAGGCTGTCATAGGGCCGTTTGCAAGAGAAACAGAAGCTTGATCTGGAGAAGTTGTTTTAGAAATACTTCTGCACCAACTGTGCAGGATGTTCTGATACCTTCTGTTTGTAAAGCATACAGGTTTGTTAATAAACATATTGGTTGGTTGGTTGGCGTTTTATGGCGCAAAGCATCGGGACTATCTGCGCCGAACATATAGGAGAAAAAATAATATTTTGGACTGCAAACAGGAAAAAACATTATTTTAATAATAATTACGTAAATGTTATATACATTGTTTTGCTCAAGAACTTTAGAAAATGCTTCACCGTTGACAAGATGTTTAATTGGTGTTTCGCTTTATGGAATAAAGCGAAACCTTAATAAAACTCAAATTATCTACTCATTCGCACAGTTAGACTTCCGTGGAGAGCTCTCCAAAGCAACATGCCTCCCCCAGTTGTAACACATCTTTCAGCCCCGAGCTTAAAACACCGTTTTAGTCTAATAGTCATTTAAATATGGTAAAACGAGGCATCTTGACAACAGCTGAGAGTTTCTAATGTTTAGTCACAACAAATACAAGAGAAATATTAATAAATATATTAACACAATGATGTTAAAGAATGTTTATAATTATATAGGTATAATACATCTAGGATGATAATACTTCATAAGTTATTGTTTGTTTTAGAGCAAATCCACAATGTTTCCACTGTGGGGAATCTAACCCGAGTTTTAGCATTGTAAGTCCGTAGACTGTCCACTGTCCCACCGGGGGAGTAATAACTTATTCTTAACCCTAAGATATGACTATTATCAAGACGCATTAAAGTTAATACAATCCAATGTTTTTGAAAGAAAAATAAGACAATTGTCTAGAATAAACTTGTTTTTAATACGTAATAATCTACATTTTCTTTCAAAGCCTTTTCATGAGATAGCGATAATTAAGAGCTTTATTGGAAAATGTAATTTACTAAATTAAAAAGACAATTTTGGAGATCGATTGTTTGCTCCATCAAAAAATGTAAATCTCCAGTATTATCCAGTACACATTACCTATACTTTGAAATATGCCTTTAAACAATCACTTACTTAGTTTGTCTGCAGCTATTAAGGTGCCACAGTCAATTATGAATATACTACTTTATAAGGGAGAGTGAAAAATATAAAATAACAGTAATAAATACTAGGAAATTTAGATAGAAGTCCCTGACAAAAGGCAGAGTAATTTTTTGAAGGGATAAATTTTTGAAAAAGAGTAAATTTTGATTCACATTCTCGAATATATTTTGCTGATGTGTAATCAGTTTGTCATTTGTAATTGTTTATCCGATTTCCTCTGAAAAGGAAACTAGTTTAACAAGATACTGTAGTGAATAAACATAAAAGTAATTATATAAACACTGCTATGCAAGAATCTACTTTCATTCCAATATGAAGTTTTAATCAGAGAGAGAAATCAGCTAAGTAATAGCACCAACCTGTGTTAACAGAAGGTGTGAAGGCCAAATCTCGAAAACTGCTGGATTATAAACAATACACCCCCTTCCCCTCAGAAACTGGGAGAAGATAAGGGTTGAAGACAAACAGTTTATTCTCTTTTTAACTACATAAAAACAAAAAAACTTACTTGTAATCCTTTTATTAGTTATCGTTCTCATTTTATTTATAATTCTGCATAATAAAATATTTCAATGTTCTCTTATCTTAAGATAATTGAATTGTAGATCATCAGAGATTCTTGTTGGTAAGCTATTCATATAATATTAGTTTATCTTATTTTCCTTTTCACTGCATCTTGAGGCTGATGCTGCAATTTGAATAATTTAATTGGAAGTTTTTATTTGGATGTTTTTGATCATTCATTATACATGCAAACTGTGTCTGAAAATATGGAAAATTGGTATTAGAGTGAGATTTCATAAATGTCTGAGTTACTTAATTAACTTAGTACACAGTCATCTATATAAGAATAAAGCATATTTTTCTGCCTATATACATGTGAACGATTAGAGATGTGAGTGAACAATATCAGATACATAAAGCATCTGTAACTGTATGTAAACATCATATTCTATCAAAAACTGCTTCGAATGAAATTGTAAATAAGATGGATCTCTGATTTAAAATGTATGGAAATAGGACGGATTTATGACTTAAAATATTATTTTGAAATTAAGACAGAAACATAAGTTGTTCCAAGACGATAAAAATCTTAATATATGATATTTGTGAGAAGATAAGATGGCCTTTTATTTAAAGTTAAGATGCCAAAATTATGTTGTGTAAGCTACAACATCAGATCCCACCGAATAAAGTGATACTAAAATATTTCTGTTTATTACGATCGTCTTGTTTATCTTAACCAAAGTAGAATCCATAACAGGTTGTGAGTATCGGATCCACACTTATTCTGTTAGAACTACACTATTAGGTATTTGTTTACCATACTAAAATAAATCTCAGTATCTGAAGTTTACTAACTAGGTTGTTATAGCTACCATATTAATTTCTATCACTTCTACAAAAGAAGAACTACAGTGTCAGCTTTTACATTCATAGGAATATTATTTAAGGTCTCTATTTATCTATTTTTAAGAGAATTAAAACCCGCAACTTATTTATGCTGTCTATATCAGTCTTATACTTTTTGGCAAGCTTCTTGAGTTTTACTGATAGTAACTTTTTTTTTTCTACCAGCCAAGCCCAGGATTACTTTCGTGTGTTTATAATATTCTAGAGAAGAGCCATTGATCGAAACTTAAACTACTGATATTTCCTAATAGTTTTTTTCTTGCTTGATATTATTAAACACTATAAACTATTTATCTAGAGTATTGTAGTCGTTTGAAATATTGTAGTTATCTAACTCATCGTAGTTGTTTATTTAGTTTCTTTGTAAGTATCACCTGCTATCACTGATTCTATTTGTAGGTACCACCTGCTAGCACTGATACTGATATGTAATATAATGTTTCTGCCCCCAACTTTAGGAAGTCAACCTCTTGATTTAACCTGATAACCACTTTGTGGTTATCAAGCATTTTAGACCAATTCGATCCCCTCCCAATGATCCCAGAATCCCCGTAGTGCTTCCATTTATTTAAATACATTTTATTACCCACAGACGAAATTATCAATTCTCAGTTTTTTTTTCTGATCCAATGTCCTAATGCTAAAGTATTAATATATTTTGCCATCATTCGAGCTCAGGGTTTTCTTGTTAACTTGAATATATTTCATGCTTTTTACTTCTTATTAGATTCATAGTTTTTTATAATTTTAAAGCATACATTTTAGGTCTAAACCCTACAAATTCAGTTATTATTTTCCATTAGTTTCATCTATCATTTTACCCAAAATTATTTTGTTTATAATGAAGTACCATAAGAATTATCATTTGGATAGTCCGAAATATCAAATAATATTTTCTTTTATATCGATATAGAGGTCATATTTTTTATTTCATAAATATAAGAATCAGTATCTTGATTTAATAATTTTAAGTCATCAACATATTTTAGTTTCATCAATCCATAGTGGAAATTATACATCAATGTTTTCGAATGATCTGGAATGCTCATTCCAACATAACTTGGTTTATTGAATATTATTTTTGTGATATTCATATGAATAGCGGATAACGTTTCTGTAAATATTGATCTTCCCTTGTTTGGATTCGAACACAATTTTATATCAACTCATTTTCTAATATTTTCCATATATTTTCCAAATATTGAATTATTCTCATTTGTGTATTGAGATCAATATATTTCTTAAGCCAATCTGATTGCTTGAACTCTAACACTATGAATTTTCTTCAATTTAATTTTTTAAGATAAATATTGTTTCAGATTTCTATAGAGAAACACATAATTATTCTTATTATATATATTTGGCATTAATCTTATTTCTTTAGTCGCTATTCTGTTTTCTGATGCTTGGAGTATATCTTAATAATAGTCATGTAGTTCTTTTGGATATTCTAAATCTACCTTTAAAATATAACCTATTTCAGAATCATCACTTACTTTCATTATATTAATATTAGTATCACTCCATTTAAATCCTCCATAGAGTAAATAGTGACTTATTACCCATCCATATAGGTTATCAGCATCTAAATAAGCTAAATAAACAGATTCTTTGCTACCATCATAATTCTTCATGTGTATATTATTTGCTTTGCATAATCTATTACAACACTGAAATATAAATCCTCAAATACCTTTCTCAAGCATTACGATCATATCATAATCAGTCAATAATTGTAATTCAACATCAATTCAGCATTAATCTATACAATACAATGAAAGAAGAACTACTCATAAAATATCAATGAAACTATTTCAAAACCGATTAAACAGAAGAAAAATTAGCGATGAAAATATTAGAAGTGAAAATAAACAAATGCTAAAACATAACCACCCTAAAGCAAGGCCCTTACATAATTTTTGCACCATTAGCCAATAATTACATTTATCTGAATATTCTAACCATTTTACAAATACTTTATCACCTTTTTTTTTCTAATATACTTTTTTAAATCTTATAAACTTCATCTTTCTTATCGTATTAGGCCCCCTGTCAGACAGCGGTAAGTCTATGGACATATATTGCTAAAATTAGGAGTTAGATTTCTCTTAGTAGACACAGCAAATAGCAAAGATGCTGCTTTGATATGGAAAAAACTTATCGTATTTAACTCATTCTGGTTTATAGAAGTTTCCTTCAAATATTTCATCACTTAAATCTTTAATTTTATAAATTATATGTTCTGCTTGTAAAAGTTCAGTTGTAATTAATATCTCCTCGGTAAATTTTGGGAGTGTCCATTTTTGAATGTTCTATTATATTTTGAAATTCTAACCTTATCACCAACTTTATATCTAGCAGTAGGAATTGTTGTTACATTATATAGATTAATATATACTTTACTTTCGTTTTCTTTTTTTTACTTGCTTCAATTGGAGTCATCTTAATTGAGCTGTATGAATTATTATAATTTTTATTAACTTATGTAAAATATCAGTCAACTTCCTTGTATTATAAGCAGTAAAATAATTTCACATTTTAGTTTTCAAAGTTCTCTTGAATCTTTCAACAATCTGAGCTTTATCATCGCTTTCAGTTGTAAACCAGTGAATATTTTTTCATTAAATAAGCTTTGAGTTTGATTATTAATGAATTCTGTTCCTTTATCAGTTTAATTTACTTTTGGTTTTCTCTCTCTAAAAATGACTTTTGAATGCTTTTGCTATTTCTTCTCCCGTTTAACTTTGATTGAAACAGCCCAAGCATATTTACTACAAATAGCCATACCTTTTAAAATATAATTTGTGTTATTATTTTAAGATTTAAATTCTCTCATAACAACTAAATCTGCTTGCCATTGATCATCAGTTTGTATTACGAAAACACATTTTTTAAAATTTATATCTAAATGGTTTGCGTTTCATATATTCGTCTTGCTGATGTATAATTCTATTATTTCTTTTTGAGTTAACTGTGTTTTTATTGTTAATGCTTGTATCTAATGAAACCTCTTTCTGGATCACAAACTTTACATATTCCTTCCATTTTTGAAACCGGAATATTGGTTGTTTCAGTTTTGTCTTACACTTTAAACAATTCATAACATATGCAATACCAAGACCAAATGTTTTCTTAACTTTAATAATTGGTTTATAATTCCTCTATCAACTTTTTCAAGTAAAGTTGGATCTTGAACAGCATTCATATTATTTACCAATTTTGATCGGCTATATATCTATCATCTGTAACTTTTGATTTACTATAAGCAATATAATGTTTCTTACATACTTTATCCACTATATTAATATCAGTGTCACCTCTAGCTATACGCTTTTGAAGCTTAGTAAAAGGTCCACAGTAGCGAAATCCGGGTAAATGTATATCAAGGGGATTAAATTTATCTTGCATTTAGCCAACCAGATCACTTCCTCTCATTTATATACATTTAACTTCGTTTGTTTAATGTATTTCTCTCTTGAAAAGTATTTTAATGTTTGTTTGAAATCTTTCCCCTTTAAATTAATTTCTTCTTCAGTAATAGTTTTACATTTAAATAAACTTAGCATCTCTTTGTAAAAGTTATAAGACCTTTTATATTCTTTTTTTCTTATCAGATATGTTTATATACTTATCAATTACTTCAGTGATACCGGCTCTTAAACTTAATGCTGCTAAAAGAGCAATATAAAATGCTGCTAATCTGAAAACTCTGAATAAAAATTTAAAACTTATTATAATTATATTAATATCAGAATAAAATCTATAACCTCTCTGATATACAAATAATTTCTTTTCTAAATACTCTTCCATTCATTTATAATGGTTTAAAATTTCTTTAATATTCCATTTTAGGAGATTTAAGATTACTAATAAAAAATAATATTCTTCTTTAACAATTAGTTTATATATTTGTTTAAGTTCATTAATACTTTTAGATTCATCAATATCTCTAATGATCTGTTTTATTTCTCTTTTTAAAGTTTGGTAAAAATGAAATAAGTACCGTTTCTTCTGATATCAATTGAAATTGAATAATAAGACTGTAATAAATCTATTATTTATGCATTTTTCTTTCTTCCTCTGATAAAAAGTCAACTATTTTATTTTGTTTCTTTTCGATTATACAATCATCAAACACAATATTTATATTCACTAGATATAAGTTATTAACACCTATCATATATTCTAAGTTATTAGAGAATAACGTTTCCTTCTTGAATCTTTTATATAATTCTATAATTTTTTTCTTATTTTTATCTTCGATAAATTGTAAGACACATTCACCTATATTCTGAAAGATTGTAAACTTCTCTTGTAATTTTACATACTTAGGTTCTCCTATATATTTTGCACATAAGTATAGATTATCATAGTTT
Source organism: Limulus polyphemus (assembly GCF_000517525.1). Lineage (NCBI taxonomy): Eukaryota > Metazoa > Arthropoda > Merostomata > Xiphosura > Limulidae > Limulus > Limulus polyphemus. Next base: position 30,970 of record NW_013666585.1, on the reverse strand, counting down.
CATTGAGCATAGATTAGGTTTAACAATGAATTTGTTTTTCTACAACCAGGTGGGCCAACAGTTAGAATTTTGATTAAGATCCTCAAACTCTTCTGGATGTGGACAATCTTAAATATTTATCATTTATTTAACTATAAGATGGATATCCTTAACTATAAGCTGAACTATAAGTAAGATGCTTTTAACTATAAATAAAGCATCAGTGAAAATACAAAGAATACATCAGTTCACTAAAACAACTATGAAAACAAAACAAAGGAAGAAGAATGAAACAGAAGGTTTTGATAGAATAAAATACAAAGAGTTAATAACAAAGTTTCATAAACCAGTAATTCAAAAAATTGAATCTCAAGTTATTCCTCTAGAAGAAGATCAAGAAACGAGAAGAGCTATAGAAGACGTAATTCATAATATTGCAATAACTTCTATCGAAGAACCAAAAACAACAAGAATTTATATTACCATTTGAATCAATTAATAAACGCAATTTAATTGAAGAAATGATTGAAAAAAGAAGGAGGACTAGATAAAGCTTCTGATAGTAATAAAAAGTTAAAGAAAACCAAAAATTACAAGAAAATATAAATAGATTTCCAAGAAGAAAAGAATCATTCAAAGAAGAGAAAAATATATTGGAAGAAGATATAAAGTTAAGTGAAGAGACAATTAGTCATATCAAATTATATATAAAAAAATAAAAGTCTTGAGAGGTACGTCTAGAGTTGTGAAAATAAGTGGTGAAGGTTTAATCAATGAATTAGGCAAACTACCTGATAAGATAGGAATAGGCATTATCGAGATGGGAGTATATGAGATTATTACTTAAAGAATGAAAGATAACAAGTTATTATGTAGAAAAACATTACAATATATTTGTAATATGTAATAAATTAGTTATATTAAAGCGAGCATTTAATTAAGTGATGATCAGAAAGATAAATCAAAAACAGTATACAAAAAATAAAAAAGTGTTTCACGTCAAATATATAAATATAAAATATTTAATCATCAAATGTTTTTAAAAAACACAAATTAAATAGATAAACGGTAGAAAGAAGATTACAATATTTAAAAAACAATAAACACAAAATAAAATCTCTTTTACCATTTTCGATTCATTTATTAACAACGATTGCTAGTGTAGTAGCTGATAAGTTAAGTGCTTCGGGTGCATAAAGATAACGAATAAAGTTAGTTGGTCTGGTTGTGAAAAAATCTGAAAGAGGAGTAATTCAAAATTGGGAAGTACCATGTTAAGTTAAGAAGATATGTAGACAAAATAATGAAAAATGAAAATGTTTGAGGTATTTATTCTATTGATTTTTTACCTAAAAAACATAAAATCATTTGAGAGAAGAATTATTAATTTGGATAAGAGTACAGGACCTGGTACTCATTGGGTTTGTTATTACAGTGATCCAAAATTTTATTGAATATTTCAATTCTTATAGAGAATTCTCTAACGATATAATACCAAAAAAAATCGAAGAATATTAAGATCAAGTGGAAAAGAAATTAGATATAATTCGAGCTTTCTACAGAAAAAAAATTGTGTCAGTAAAATGTGGATAGTATTCCATAAAATATATAAAAGAAATGCCAGTCATAGTCCCTATGAAGTCATATGTACATTTACTCAAACACCAAGTGATTTCAATGAGAATTATATTTTAATAAATGAGATATCTTGACAATAGCAGTTAAAACTCTTATCGATGTATGTAATGGAAATAATTCTTTAGCATTAAAATATATGTCAATGTGGGTATCATGGAACAAAATGGATGAAAGATTTAATAACAATACTTTAAAATATTAGGATAGAAATAACTGGAATATAGTAACGATTGAAAATGGTAATTATACTCTACGCGAGATAAATATTTTTTATATAAATTAGCTGATGATCCTCCTATATAATTTGACATTCAATTCAAAGCTTCAAGGCTCATAATCAAATTAATTCCAAATTATCAGATTGACTCATTTGAAGGAAAGTTGTATGAACTATTGGGATTTTAATCAAAAATTTATTCTGATCAAGAACAAAGCGGAAAATATATAGCTAACATCTTTAGAGGTGTAGACGACATTCACATTCATTGTGATGTTATCAATGGAGTATTATGCAATAATGAGTCTAGCAATATTTTACATTAATTTACTCCTTCTAATCCAGCTTCATTTAAGGAAAACTGAAGAAACAAATCCAATATATACAGATGTTAAAAATCAAATTTTCTTTATAGAATAAGGATGAAGATTCCAGATCAAAACGATTATCCCACTTATATACGATCCTGGAATGCATAAGGCTAGAAAATAGATTTAGGATCGTATATACATACACATGTGGTGGCTGTACTGCCACTAATCTTGGCAAAACTATACGCCAATTACACCTGCGAGCCTGCAAACATATGGGAGTATCAAGCAGAACTGGTAAAAAAGATTATCCAATTGACTTGAACAAACAGCGAGTTATTTGTAGGCTACTTTTATATAAAAAATTAATTATAATAAACACTGGTTATTTGTGAAAAGTAGAAAATATTATGAAAATGTATTTTACAACTATTTTAAATTAGGTTAAAAACAAAGCTTTAGAAGAGATTAAACAATTCTTAGAAAGTCATTTGAGAAATATACTTAATAAAAAGCCATTAAATATAAAGTTGATTTTAGATAAAAAGCTTCAATCTCAATATGGAACACGATTAAAACTTTTTAATTCTAATAAATGAAAATAATTTGGAATAAAACGAGTGTACCAAATTATTATCAAACTGATATAGAAAGGTTTTAATTGGGTAGTTATCGATGAAAAAGAAGAGGCTGATTATGTATTCAACATTAAAGATAAAAACGATAATATATTATATTGTAGTGACTCTAGTTCTCCAGAATTAAAAATTACAAGGCAAGATGGAACTGCAATTGGTGCTGATAATGTAACGCAATGTTACATGATAATGTAATGTAAATATTTTACAATAGCTGAATTCTATATTGGTAATTCTATGATTGAATAAACATCTAGCACATCATATAGAAGAATTAATAACTTTTGCAAATGATTATGGCACTAGTGAAGCAAGTAATTTTTATTATATACATACTTCACAGACTCGAAGTAAACCAATTTTATTATCTTATGACATTTGAACAACAAAATTGGTGGTGAAGATGGTAAGGTTAAAATTGATAAATTGGTATCAATATTTAAACATAATGCTTCATACAACGAAGGTTTTATAAAAAGATGGATTCTAACAAAAATAGTAATCAAATATAAATATGGATTCTAGATAGACATAATTTTGGATTCTTTAATGATTTTAGAAAAATTATATCAAATATTGATATGAAATTTGCTTTTAGGGGAAGTAAATATAATGGTATGATTTATACAGATATAGATAATGAAAATTATAAAGTTGTTATAAGCGATATTTCGCTATGGTTACCTCATATTAAACTATCTTGATCAAGATGTTGAATATAATAGTTTTACTCTAAATCCCCAAGTTGACGTTGAAATCAGTTGGAGTAGTGTAAGTGTTATTAAAAGTGATCTTCCGAATAGGTCAGGTGGTACATATATCGTAAACACTAAAAACGATGGAATTAGAAACATTTATATTTTTCCCCAATTGAAAGGTAAGGAAAATAATCGAAACGAATCAACATGATTTTTGATAATTTTTATATTTTAAGAACATGGATTACATTTAATAATGATAAATATCCTACTGAAGGTTATAGTGTTTGGTTTAAACCTGGAGAATTAGATTATTCTAGCCATTTGTCAGATTTGTTAGTAGCTGGGTTATATAATAAGACAGAAACTAGATGTTTAGTAAACTATACAAATTATGGAAGATTGTATCTAATCAAAAACATCTTACGTATCAGAAAAAGATGTGGGGGCCAAACTAATTATCAAGGCCACGTTTTTTGTTCAACTTGGGGCATTATGGTGGGAAAAACCTACCTAACTAATGAAAGAATATTTGCTGTAAAATTCTTATCAATGCTATAATTGTAACTACCAATTTGGCCACCAATTTGATTTAATTCCTTTAAGTCGCACACTCAATCCTTTTTTCGCCGCATCTTTTTTTCACACCTAATGTGTTTTTGATTAGATATATACACACCAATAAACTAAAGCAAGTAAGAAAGTGACACTCGATAGTTACCAACATTAGCTTTAGGATCGCAACCCTATTATTCGGAACAGACTTATACTTTATAGAACCAACTAAATTCTTTAAAATAGATGGCAGTAGTTTTCCTCTCTAACACATTGTTAATAACTTCTCTTATACTAATGCCATGGAATTTAGATCAACAGTTTCTTGTCATCACCCCCATACAATCGGGTACGGTCGTATCAAGCAGCATTATTTATGCTAATTGCTTAAGCTATTCCCACGTGACGATAAATGCTCCTTAATTGGGATACTTTTATAAAATTTAGTAAATTTGTGCTAGAAAGTTGGCAATCCACGCGTATAATTTTTTTGAAAACTTGAGCTAGAAACTGCTAATATAGTTTGCTTGGCCTAACCAATATTTATGTGTCTGCACGTCCTTTTACCTTATAGTTTTGCTGCTCTAAATCAGCCATCTTTAATCCAGATGACAAAAAAAAACCAACTAAAAACAGTCCACTTTTTCTCTTAGGTGAAGCTGTAGTAAAAATATTAGACCGATAACTCACACGACTTTTTGCATAGGCGTACAAAACTTCTCATTAATTTGGGTGGTTTTTGTTGCACTTATGACATATATTTAGACCAAATTCGATACAGAATTGTAGGTAATAAAGATCTATCAGCGTACCAAATTTGAAAAAGTTACATGAGAGTTAAGTATATTTTTCTATCAAATAAAGTTCCATACTTTTGGTGTGAAGAAAAATAATGGAAGAAATTCTTAATGGATTGCCTTGAAAATTGGTTTTTCAAGTAAAGGTCCAGTAGAGCACATCCACTGCAAATATGTGATAGTTTGCATTACCACAGTCCGAGCTACAGAAGGTGGAATATCGCTAAACTATCACTCCTGCTAATAACACATAACGCGTCCTGCGGCAGGTTGTTTAGGCCGCACAACACACTACCGTGTTTTTTGATCCAATAATGTTTTAACGTTTCGAATCACGTTTCGTATAATAATGTGACTAATTTGAAGACTGAGTTCTTCTGGCAACTCAGACAAACTGCAGCGAAGCCGTATAGATTTTATTTCTTATTAGTTGAAAAGAGAAAGGAAATAATGAATGTTTACAATAAAACGTTCTAAACTACGAGAACTCTTTAGCAATAATAATTTAGTTTTTGTTTTTCAAATGGTAATATATATAAAAGGTACCTCAGGGTCCTATAGGTCGACTTGGAAACGGTTTTATATTAATGGATGATGGTAATTGTGATATTGAAAATAAACAATTATAAAATTTTAAAGATGCAACCGATAACAATGATGCCGTTAATTTATCGGTGATGCTTAGTAAAACCAAAATCGATAAAAAATTTCTGAATAATATTCTTAATAGAAATAAAGATGACTTATGTGTATGCAAAGGATTGATATTAGTCAGTGATAATTTTTATACTGATATTAGAAGTGTAAAAATGTTTTGAAACCAGAAGAATGTTTTGATGCAGTCAACAAAAAATATACAGAACGAAATTTAGAAAAAAATTGACCAATTCGAAGATTTTAATAAACATTAGAAACTAATATAAATGAATTAGAAAAAAACTCGAAAGAGTCAATTGATAATATTAATGCTTTTAATAAGAAACTGCAAGTAAATTACAGTATTTGGAAAATAATTTATTAATACTGAATAAAGATAAAAAATTTGATGCAAGTAAAAATACTATAGAGAATTTAATGGAATTGATAGAAACAACTGATGCAGTAAACAAAAAGTATGTAGATAAAAAATTAGAAAGCAGTATAAGTGAATTAGAAAAAAATAGATACTCTTGATGTTACTACGAGAAAATTACAATATAGAAATTGTACATTATCTACTATTGGTATTTTATTCAATAATAATATTTATTTTATGAGAACAATTACTTCTCATTTTATAGATACGAATATGATGTTCAAACAAGATAGGTATTTAAAAGTTATTGTAGGATTTGCAGAAAACAAGTTAACTTTGTTTTAAAATTCAGAATTGGTAATAGAGAAATAGGTCAATTAAAAATTCAAGAAAATACTCAGTCATTTAAAATTATTTTTTAAACCATACAAAAATGAAAAGATTGATATAATTTCTGAAACTTTTAATTTATTCAGGTCATTTCGTATACTTAGAAATACAAAAAATATATAGATTACGTATGTAAATGGGAATTAATGGTTGAGGTGATAAAAAAGGAAAATAATGACTGAATTTGTAAGGCTGAGATCTAAAACTTATGCTTTAAAATTATAAGATGATAAAATTTCTAAGAAGTCTAAAAGTGTAAAGAAATATGTTGTTAAAAATAGAATTACATTCGATGAATATAAAGAATCTTTATTTGGGCAGAAAGAAATATATAAAACAATGAATCTAATAAGAAGTAAAAATGACGAAATATATTTTAGTCAAGTAAATAAGAAAGCATTAAGCTTGAATGGTGATAAAAGACATATATTACCAAGTGGTATTAATAGCATTAGACTATGAGATTGGAAAACTATACATTGATATTTTAATTTGAGGTTAATAAAAAGTATTTAAATAGATGGAAACACTAAAAACTTAAACGCTATATTAAAGTTCAATATAATATTAAAATTCGTAAGCTGAGGGAGCTAGAAGATGATGCTGAATACGAAGTATTAGAATAAAAATGATTAAAACACAGTATGGTGATAGAATAGTAGCTGTATTAATGGATGACAGCTGGGAAGATTTCCAAGTATTTTTACCTGATCGATTTAATAAAAAGTTAACTGAGAAAGATATTAAAATAATGAATAAAACAAAAGTTTTTTTCCTTGTTTATAAAGGAATGAAAGGTTGTGGAAAAATAAAATAACTCATATTATTGAATTTGATGATTTTAAAAAATTTCCATTTTTTGATGTTTTGGTTATTTCTTAAATAACTTGGTATAGTATGCAATGTAGGGATTCTGGGATTAGTTCGAGGAGATTGAATTGATTCAAAAATCAAGAGGTGGGGCAGAAACGTCATATTGCATGCTACTACCGATTCTATTTGTGAGAATCATCTGCTAGCCCTGATTCTATTTGTAAGTACCACTTGCTAGCATTGATTCTACTTATATCTGATAATTCCATTTGTAAGTACGTTTATTAACTTTCAGAAATTATATTAGTAAATACCACCAGCTAACTTTCAAAGACTCTATTTGTATTACCTCTTAACTTTAATTAACACTATTTGTTCCTTCCCAGCTTTCCATTGGTTCAATTGTAAGCATCATTGGTCATGTTTTATTACTTCTACTTTTAAGTGCCACCAGCTAACTTAATATGGGTCATATATTATTTAAATTCGTATAAATTCACGAACAAGTTTTTTCTTCAGTATATAATAGTACAATATACGAAGCTGGTGTGATGAGCTGTAGATATGTTAACTAGTTAAATAAATGATCCCAATTACTATTTTGTAAATCACAAGACAATTTCCGTATTCAACTTATGAAAGCTTCGAATTTTAAAAGCTGTTATATCAATATTCACATTTTATTAACAAATAATATCTTACAGAATTTATATACACATTTAAACTATTCATTGTTATTGTAACGTCCCAACTCTTGCAGTAAACACATTATTACTAAATAAGTATAGGTGTTCATTACTGAATCAAAAACGAAAACATAACACCTACAAGATAACCTAAAACATGTGTTCATGACTTGCGTAATTAATTATTTGAACTTATTGGCTTCTCTGCTAAACATGGATTAAGTTTAACATGACATTGGTGCAGAATATCGCGATCCTTTATTGAAACAATAATAGTAATTAAACTTATGTAAACATCGATTAGTTACAACACTTTACTTCAAGTTAAAATAATTACTTAAAATTCACGTCTTTATAAGGTTACACTTTGTTTTACGTCTTTTACGTCGAAAAAATACTCACTCCTTTACCTCGCCCATACATCAAAAATCTATAACAGTGAAATCAGTTTCTGAAGATTTAAAATAAATTTACATTTTTATCCCCATATTTCATTTTGTTCTTTTACTTGATTTGAATTTCACACTTAATACACACACACACATATTATATACACACTTTATACGTACATTATGAATAAATATACACTTTTTTTATATCGTATCTTAAACTACTACAGACGCCCCCCCCCCCCCGGTGGGACAGCGGTTTAGCTTCCCCGCGATGGACACAGCAAATAGCTCAATGTGACTTTGCTCCAAGACAAACAAACAGACAAATCTCCTACAGATCTAGCCGTTTATTGTAGATTAACATAACAAATGTCTTCTTCACCCTGCTTTAAGTGGATCCACAGATGGAGGGTTCTTACTTATAGTTATTCCAACTTACTATAACCTTTAGCCCTTCGTTTAATACTTAGGATCAACTACACTCTTTTCCAATTGTCATATTGTGTAATTTTGACTTAATTTATCCCTTTGCCTTCCATATAATCCTGATGACTGAGAATAGCCTTCTAGTCTTCTACAGATTGTTTAATCACGTTAAATACAAGTATTTATCAAGTTGCGAAAGGTTTTAGAGTAGATTAAGCTTAATACTTTCTTCAGCTTAATCCTTATAACTAACGGCAATCTTATAATTAAATAACAAGAACAAATCACGTGAGAGCTTAACAGGTTCTAAAGGATTTAACTGAGACTTATTTTAATCATTTTTCTGACAGTATTGTTTATGGACACTCTATCTGTGTTGTTATCGTTCTTTTAGCAAGATTCTAATATTTAATTGGGAGAGTGGGATTTATTTTGGTTGAATACCTAGCAGAGAGAATCTCTTCTGCGTTATCCAATAGGTATTGGTGTAAAACTACAGATGTATTAGGTAATGTCACAATTGGACTTTAGGTATATTATATAAATAAAGCAGTATGAAAACTGTAAAATGTATCTGTAAAATTAACGTATAGTATATTCGCGGACAGTTTGTCTAAAATAAAACAAACAGTTGAAAAGCCCAGCGAGATATTAATTTTAAAAATATATTAACTTACTCCAAGTATTTACAAAGGACATCTTGGGAGAGTTTTTAATTTTCAAAGCAAGTAAATCAGTTCACGTTCGTTTCTTCTCTTTGTGGACGGTATTATTTATGTAACGCATAAGTTCACAAATCACTGAAAAATATACATGGTCTGTAAAAGTAATTTTAATTAATGACTCTTTATTATAGATTAAGAAAAGAGACAATAAGTGCTTTGGCAGAAAGACTTCTTACATTTAAGTACTTATACTTAATAGTCATAAATAGTATGCTAGTAATATTCATTATACTTTGGAAATATTGCCGTCAGTGTGTCTAATAAATAAGAGAAAATTTCAAAATCATTCAGCTTCCAAAATAGGCTACTGCTTCTAAGAGAAAATAGGTAATAAAAAACAAATGACTATCGTTTTGTAGAAAATAGAATTGTTTTAAGAAAAATGATTCCCATTACAATCAAAAACTGTAAAGTTTAAGGACATATATAAATACATGAATATATTAACTGAAATAATCCTTTTATATTTTTTCGTATGAGCTAACACTTAACGTGAACTATTACTTTATCTTGTAGCAAATATTGCCGCTTATTCTTATCGGTAAATCATAGCTTTCAAAATATAAACATATCTGTCTCATAGTTTTCTAACATTCTAACGCACTAGAACTCAGCTTATACTTAACATTTGGGTGTATGACCGGCAATAGTTACACTCGATATATCTGCCTCAATATGGAATTACAGTGTATCATTTCCCACTCAGCTTATACTTAACATTTGGGTGTATGACCGGCAACAGTTACACTCGATATATCTG
>NW_013666585.1:6111-20717 GCF_000517525.1 Limulus polyphemus | reverse complement strand
ACTTAACATTTGGATGTATGACCGGCAACAGTTACACTCGATATATCTGCCTCAATATGGAATTACAGTGTATCATTTCCCACTCAGCTTATACTTAACATTTTGGTGTATGACCGGCAACAGTTACACTCGATATATCTTCCTCAATATGGAATTACAGTGTATCATTTCCCACTCAGCTTATACTTAACATTTTGGTGTATGACCGGCAACAGTTACACTCGATATATCTGCCTCAATATGGAATTACAGTGTATCATTTCCCACTGTAAAAATATCACTATTACATGGCCTGCACGTGGTATTTCGATATATCATATTTCATAGTTAAAGTAGTACTAATACACAGCCTGCACGTAATATCTCAGTAAACCATATATCCCATCAAATAGTACTAATACACGGACTGCATATAACATTTCAGTATCTCATATTTCATAGTTAAAACAGTACTAATACACAGCCTGCACATTACATTCCGGTGTATAATGTTTCAGTTAACATAATGCTAATACACAGCATGAATGTGACCTTTCGGTATGTTGTGTCATATTTAAAAGTTTAAATACTAATCCTCTGCCTACTCATAATATTTCGATACATTACATATCATAATTAAAACACTACTAATACACAGCTTGCACTGCACATGACATATTGGTATATCGTATAACTACTAATCCCGTACTAATACACAGCATGAAAGCTAAGTTCGTCATATCATTTTTTCACAGTTAAAATAATATCAGTACGAAGTAAACGTGACATTTCAGTAAAACATACTTCAAAATTAAATAATACACGATCTGTACATGAAATTCACAGTTAAAATACTACTGGTACATAACGTTTTGGTGTATTATATACGAGTTAAAATAGTTTAACGTGACATTCTGGTATATTATTTTTCGCAGTTACAACAGTACCAACACACAGAATGAAGGCTTCATTATTTAATATTTCTCAGTTAAAATAGTAGATCGTGACATTTTATACATCATACTTCACAATTAAAAATAATACTGGTATACAGCCTGTAAATCACTTTTAGATTTCAAACTTAAAATAGTACTAATACATTGTGTAAAATTTCAGTTCGACGCATCATCTTTTATAGTTAATATATTACCAATACAATGCTTTCACATAACGTTTCCGAATAGGATATTTCACAATTACAAAACTACTCGTCTATGGCCTACATCTAACATTTTTGTGTATGACATTTCACAGTTCAAATAATACTAATATATGACATCACTATGACATTTTGGTATATCATATATCACATTTAAGATAGTATTAATGCATGGTATGAACGTGATATTTTGATATCTTATATTTCAAAAATAAAATAGTAATGATACAAGTCCTGCACATGTTAGTTGGATGTATTATATTTAAGATCAAATAGTAATTTCTTTACATAATATTTCGTACTAATACACCCCTGCACATAATATTTTGGCATATCATATTTTAGACTTAAAACAGTACTGATACCCATATTGCACATAACTTTTCGCTGTATCATATCTGAGTTCAAATAGTACTAATACACTGCATGAGCGTGACATTTCGGTATGCCAAATTTCGCAGTTAAAACAGTACAAATGCATAGTTTGCACATGGCGTTTCGGTACATCACAATTTACAGTTGAATTACCACTTGTTCACAGCCTGCATGTCACTTTTTGGTTTATTATATTTCACAGTCGAACTAGTACTAATACATGAACGTGAAATTTCTATACATATCACGAATAACAGTTAAAATACTATTAATACACTACCTGCTCATAAAATTTCCGTGTATCACATTTGAGTTAAAACAGTAATGAAATTTCAGTATATCATATTTTGTAGTTAAACAGTACAGGACAATTCATTATTTCATATTTCAGAGATAAAATAATGTTAATATGCGACATTAACGACACATTTTGATATATGATATTTAACATTTGAAATAGTATTCACACACCGCCGCATGTGACATATCGTTATATCATATTTCACAGGTGAAATATTACTATTACACGGTTACACATTTGACAATTCGATATATAATATTGCACAGTTGAAGTAGTAATTGTACACGTCTTCCAGTTGACTTTTGGCATTTATATATCACAGTTAAAACATTACCAAGATATGGCCTGCACATTACATGTCGATGTATCATATTTCACAGTTAAAGAAATATTAATTAATACATGACCTTCACGTGACATTTCGGTATATTGTATTTCAAAGTGATACAGTACTGATACACAACATGAATTGACATTTTCTTATATAATATTTCACCATTAAACTAGTATTGGTACACTTCGTGCACACGACATTTCGGTGCACGTATAATATTAGGTCATCAAGAAATTAATGTCGCGTTTTGGAACACTTTCATTAACCACTCCCCAAAAAACGTACATCACGAACCGCTTAACCGTCACGTTAGTGTAGCCTACATAATGTATAAAGTTCAATATACTCTAATCTCTTTTAGTGATGGCACACGACGAGATACACATTCGGCATGTAGTGCTGTTTGAATTCAAGAAGGGAAACAACTCTTCTGTAGTCACAAAGAATATCAAAGAAGTTTATGGAAATGTTTTGAACGTTTGTAAGTGTCAACGATGGTTCAACAAATTTTGTTCAGATGACTTTAGCTTTAAAAACTGTGATGGCAGAGTCCGACATGTTGGAATTCATATTGATACTCTGAAGACGCTTGTTGAGTCTAACCCAAGGCAACACACTCATGAAAATGGCCCTCAAATTGCATGTCTCTCATGAAACAATATGTAATCATCTAAGGAATATGGGAAAACTCCATAAAGAAGGTGCTTGGGTGCTTCACGAACTCTCTGATGATCATCGTTTCCAACGTGTGAACGTTGCTTCGTTTCTTCTGGCGCGTAATGCGTGTGAACCATTTCTGGACAGAATTATCACCAGTGATAAAAAATGGATTCTCTATGTGAATATTAAACACCAAAAACAATGGCTGAGTCCTAGATAAAAAATACTTCCGACCCTAAAACCTGGACTCTATCCGCAGAAACTGATGCTTTGCATTTGGTGAGACATCAAAGGAGTAATTGATTTCGAACTCCTCAATCCACAGCGAACTGTCAATGCAACTGGAACGTTTAAATCAAGCCGTTCATCAGAAACGCCCTTCACTCGTCAGTCGGAAAGGTGTTCTTCTTCTCCACGACAAAGCTCGTTCACATGTGACACGTTTGACGCAACATCCACCCATCATATTCTTCATATATGACATCATCAGATTACCATCTTTTTCATTCGCTACAACACCATCTTAATGGGAAAACGTATGCAAATATGGAAGGTGTTAAAGAGGACATCGACATGGTTTAGCTTCAAAGCCAAGTGATTTCTTTAATCAGGGCATTAACAACCTGATTGTAGAATTTAAAACATCATCGGTAAGAATGGAGACTATTTCATTTAATAAACGTTTTGTTTTGATATATAAGTTGTTCGGATTTTTTCATCTAAAAAAAAAGCGACATTAATTTCTTGACAACCTAATAAAAGACTTGAACAAACTGGTCTCTGACAATATTATTAGCAATTTTCGTAACTTAATCTCAAACACTTCTAGCTGAATTTTTGAAGTGAAATTAAGAAAACGTTTTGCATAATTAATCCCACTTGAAAAACACAATACCGTACCATAAAATTATGAGTAATGAGAAAGATAATTATTTGATAGATAGTTTAAGTAGAACATTCATATTGAGTTGACTGTAAAATGGGTGGTTACTGTCTATTAGAGAAACAGTTATAGACATTCATTGGTGACTATACAATCTGTTATGAAGACTAAAGGTGAAAGACATTCGAAAGATCGTCCTTTACAATTGAGCCGTATAAATAGATTGTATGGTCACCAATAAATGTCTATAAATGTTTCTCTAATAGACAGTAACCACCCATTTAACAGCCAACTCCAGAAAGATAATATTCGGACTATTGGAATGTTATTACTAATATCTGCTTTCCAAAATTTGTTTGTTTGTTTTTAGTGCAAAGCCACATTAGACTATTTACTGTGTACACCGCGGTGGACTTACCGCTGTCCTACCGGTGGAAATTTTCAGTCGAAATGGATAAATATCATACTCAAAGACCAGAATGAATAAGTTGTGTTGTTTTTATACAGAATCTGCCCAGTTTTCTGTGCATTTGTTTACTTTTGTTTTATCATAACTCTAGTGGAAAGAAAACAGATGCATTGTTCCCAGACAACTTTTCTCTGCACAAACATTTTAAATCCTGACATAACAAACGAGAAGTCTGGGATTTCACAAGTGACTAATTTATGATATGAGATAAAAATTCTTCCTTAAAAAAACTAGATAGAAATATCGGTGTGAACTGCTTTATTATGTTCGCAAACTTTGTGTAAGAAAAAAACGTTGTAAATTGCAACGAGAGAGCGTCAGTGATAAAGAACATTAAATAACAAAGAAACTGATTTTTCTTGAAGTTTGTAAAATATATTAGTCTTGAAATGAAATTAATATGTTTTACACGTTATACATTTTTTTCGTCGTTTATCTTCTCTGTTAATTCGAGAAAATCGCGTCTCAAGGGATATAATGAAAAAATGTATGTATTTTTTTGTAAACACACTAATGTAACGTAAAAGTTTAAATTAAGGAACATTCGTTGTTAAGAATTAATTTTACAACATTTTAGGATTTTTTTGAATTTATAAAAGGTAAGTAATGACTTGAAAAATTGCAATTTGAATATGCTGAAACTCGGATTTTTAACAGATCAATTTGAATATGCTGAAACTCGGATTTTTAACAGCTCAATTTGAATATGCTGAAACTCGGATTTTTAACAGATCAATTTGAATATGCTGAAACTCGGATTTTTAACAGATCAATTTGAATATGCTGAAACTCGGATTTTTAACAGATCAATTTGAATATGCTGAAACTTGGATTTTTAACAGATCAATTTGAATATGCCGAAACTTGGATTTTTAACAGATCAATTTGAATATGCTGAAACTCGGATTTTTAACAGATCAATTTGAATATGCTGAAACTCGGATTTTTACAGATCAATTGACAAATTTCTTCAAAAATAACTGTCCTGTATAAATCATAAAAGCAAGATAGTTTAATAAAAGGTATTTGAAACAATAATATCTAAATGACTACAACGAAGGAAGTAAAAGAAAATTGCTTGTTTCGAATATTTTCGCAAAACTATACTAGGATTATCTACGCTAACCCTTATTAATGTCAACCGACAGGCTAGATGGAAAGCAACAATCTACCAACACTCATCGCCAATTCTTGAGCCCCTCTATTGAAATAGTGGGATTTGATAGTCATTCGTATATTTCACTCATGGCTCCAACTTTCAGAGAAGGAATTGGCAGCAACAGGACGCGAACCATAAATTCTCGTGTGTGTGAAATCCTGCACGCTAATTACTAGGCTATACACTATTCAAACAACAAACTAAACATTCATACTAACACTCGTAAAAGCGGGAAAGCATTTTTTAATATTAAACTTGCAGTACACATTATTTAACTTTATAAATAGTTTTACATGTCTTCATTCTTTTTATACTATCATTATATAATATTTGGAAAATGCTTAATGACACTTAAACGTAAGAAAATAAAAATGCCTATTTCGTCTTCTAATCATGACGATATTTTGTACTGAAAATTAATACTAATTCTAGAGTAGAATATAAATGCTTCTCAGTTCCTGTTTATTCTTATATATCTAACAAATATTATAAGTGCTTGAAAAATAATTACCAAAGAAAACGAATACAAATATCACTACTTTTGGAACAACAATATAATGATAATCGTCCTACAGTACTGAATATAAGACTGGATATTAAAGATCAGGATACGTTTAAAATACGTTCAGCCTGTTACGACAAATTCTATTGTGTTAAACTTATTCTATTCCTTTTTGTTTCTCTTTCCTATTTTATCCTCCTTTGGATTAACAGTAAGCTTGAAGATTCATAACTCTACAATTTGGATTTCGATCCTTGCGGTGGGCATAGCTCAGTTCATTGTGCATGCAACTTTTTCAGAAGTACTTTTTACTGTATTTTTATTATATATTAAAAGCCCCCCGGTGACACAGCGGTATGTCTGCGAACATACAACGCTAAAAACTAGGTTTCGATACCCTTTGTGTAACGTTGTGCTTAATTACAAAAAATATAATATATAAAGAAATAAAAAAGGGTTTTTGCTGTATTTTATACTCATATCCTGTTATAAAAATCAACACAACTATACACCTTCATTTAAGGTACAAAACTTACAACTAAATAACAATGTCATTTTACCCGAAATAAGGGAGTAAGTTCAGAATTAAAGTTACTTTGTTTTTTGTTATAACTACAAAACAATATGCAATTTGTTAGAATTGTACAAAATAGTCAAAATCATACATGATCGCGACGTTATAAAAAAACAAAAACAACTTAGCTAAAGATTAAATTAATTTTACATACAGCCACTAAATATAAGGGAGAGATGTAATTCGATGCGTTTTGGTAGTTTTCCATGTACATTACATTAGCTTACTATTATCGTACTTACCTTACTAATTGTGTATTAGTGCTAGTTGAATTCTTTGTTTTAAAATCATCTACTGGATTATAGATAGTTCTATGTATTTATTGTTAGTTCATCTAACTCAAGGAAGTATTGATGTACCTAAAACCCTTCCGTTGTTTAATTATCAATTACACTGATAACATTCAAGCCAGGAATAAGCATATCTAGTTCATTTTAGTTTACTGACATTCCTCAGAGCTCTTGTTCGTGATGTCGTAATAAATGAGTGATTTCCTAGGAAAGCCTGATTGGATAGTGTATTAAAGACACCTATACTGTGAAAAATGAGCTTGTTAATTATTGGACAAAACGTATTTGTTAGTGCTGTTTATTTCATTTATAATTAATGCAACCTATGCCCTGCCAATATTCTAACTTCTCTGTTAACACATGCCACAGTAACTATCTGAAATGGCAACAACACTAAGAGATGTCTCATTTGTTAAGGAAAAAGGTACGATGGTACAAACCTAGATTTGATCCATCCACAAAATGCAGTTAAGACAAGTCTCACTTGGTGGCAAGAGTGAGAGACGATGCTACAAATCTAGATTTGAACTATCCACAAAACGTAGATAAGATACGTTTCATTTGATGGCAAGGGTGAGAGACGATGATACAAACCTCGATCTGAGCCATCCACAAAATGTAGTTAAGATACGTTTCACGTGGGGGAAAGGATTAGAGACGATGGCACAAACCTTAATTTGAGCCATTCACAAAATGTAGTTGAGATACGTCTCAGTTGGTGGCAAGGGTGAGAGACGATGACACTAATCTAGCTCTGGTCCATCATTATGAGAAAAAGCGTTTATAAAAAAGAAAGAGGCATGCCACAAAAAACATTGTAAGTCTAGTTGTTTCATTCGATGACACAATGATGAAAAAATACATGTTGAACGTGTGGAAACAAATGTAAAATAAGGAATTATAAATATTATATTGAGTTTCGTAAATACGGAGTATGATAAGGTTAAATGTATGTTAAGTACACAAGAAAGTATATTACAAAGAAAACTGAAAACGAGAAATGTGTTTTATAAAATTTGATAAAAGAAAAAATATTCTGACTTTCCTCTTCTATTAGGTGAAGTCACTTGCTGTTTTCATAACTCTGGGAGAAGCGGTGTTAACTAGGAGAGTCCTGTAGCTGTAGGCCTAATAAGATAATTTGAACTGGTTCAATGAGATTACTGGGCTTCCTTCAGGTTTAGTTATTAATGAAATATTGTCGGCTGTGTTCAGTAGGAAGTTCAGCTTAATAGTAATTTTAGGTATTAGTTAAGATACGCTTGAGGTAGCAGTGGTAATTCTGATAGAGCAGTGGTTGCATTGTGTGTCTTACAGCTTGAGAACTTGCTCAGAGACCTTTAACCCAATGGGTATAACCACTTATGCTTCTAGTCAAATAGTGATGAAGAATTGTTTAATATGAAAAATAATCTATTTATGAACCAAATTGTTTGTGGGTTCATGTTGTTTACGGGGTCCCTGATAAAATTTGAGTCACAGAATTTTTAAATATAAAGCAACATCATTATGGCAGGCAGTTAATCCTACTAATTGTCCCAAATACCTCACTTACGTGTTTAACATCAAAAAGGATGTTTTAAAGTAATTTCAGAACAAAATATAATTAACATGAATTTTTCATGTACTGTAACCGTTAATTGACTTTACTCATTAAAAAAAGTACTGTTCTATGTACACGTATATATATGGTAAAAGTTAAGAGGACGAGCTGGTTGATATGATGCTAAAAGTTAAAATGAAGTAGCTCCTATTATACACGTATCGCCCTGTTCAACTAAAATGCTCGTGTAACTAATTCAGTATATAACCTAGGATTATTGAAAAATTAAATAATATACTATCAAGATTTAGTCTGTAATAAAATAATTACATTTTTTTCCGAGAGTGTATAGAAAAAAACTTCGTGTCAATATTCCTTCCTAGCACTTCTGTTCTTGTTTAAAAACTCTTCGTGATATTTTCAGGCTGATTAAAAGGTGCGGTTTATCCTTTCTAAGAATTTAATTGGATAATCATCAGTGATGTCTAAAAAATATCTAAATTTTGCACAACATTTTTCAGCAGCAGCTTAAAAATTGGCCAACATTTCTATACAGAGAGAGCTTTCATTTGATTAACTTAATTTTTACAGCTGTCGACCGATTAGGTAAGCTTAAAAGCCTTATCTGAATACCCTATATGAAGAAGCTTAAATCTATTTCTAGAACCGTTCGTCTTTTAGTTAAGTGATCATGTCCTGCTAATTGTTTTGAAATTTTATGGGCTTGTTTGTCATTCTCTTGATAATAAAAAAAAAACACTAAATATCGCCACACTGTCATATATTCGTTTTGAAGAAAAAAATATTTATAGCTGGAATACTTCTCAGTTCGTTTTAAAACATCACAGTTGCTGTTTTAAACAAAAACACCTCTGTTGCTAGAAAACCTATTAGTTCTCGTTTTAAAACCATCTCTGTGGTTGTAATCCCCATTAATTCTCGTTTTCAAAATATGTCTGTGACTGGAATCTTCACCAGTCCTCGTTTTTAAAAAGCATCTCTATAGTTGTAATATCCATCAGTTCTCGTTTTAAGAGCACCTTTTTGCCTGAAATCCTCAACAGTCCTTGTTTGAGAAAACATCTCTGTGGGAGCCTAATTAACTAGATCAAGGCTTTCATTGATTTGGTACTTTCGCACATAGTCTTCTGGTGTTACAAATAAAGATATATTTTGAACAACAAAAGAACTATAAGTATTGTAATACAGACTATATTTTTTATGGTAATACATAATACTATTTTTCATCACCTAATGCAAACAATCTATAGAATAAGTTTAGAAAAGAATCCTATTTCCAGCTATAGTGTTTACGTTTCTACAGTTACAACTTATAAAACTGCTGATTTTTTCGTTGTTATGGAAAAACGAGAAAACATTAAACCTACAAATCTTGGTTGACATTCTTAAGCTAAGATTGGACGAATTGGTATCCTTTAAAACTGCCCCACCCCAGTAGCACAGCGGTATGTCTGCGAACCTACAACGCCAGAAACCGGGTTTCGATACCCGTGATGGACAGAGCAAGATAGCCTATTGTGTAGCTTTGTGTTTAACTACAAATAAACAATCCTTTAAAATTTTCTTATTCTATATTTCAGTATTTTATTCGTGACATATATATATATGTTAGATTGTAGTTCTGTAAATCATTCCAATTTTGTCCACCATCTCCTCCCCCAGTGGAATGTACAACAATTCTTGTTTTAAAAACACCTCTGTGCATGGAATCCTCATCAGTCCTTGTTTAAAAAGCACCTCTGTGCCTGGAATCCTCATCAGTTCTTGTTTTAAAAACACCTCTGTGGCTGGAATCCTGGCTGGAATTTTTATAAAATATCTCTCTCCTATGTACATGTATATATGATAAGAGAAGCGCTGGAATCTTCAGCAGTTGTCGTTTTCAAAAAGCATCTCTGTAGCTGTAAGTAATCTCCGTCAGTTCTCATTTTAGAAACATCTCTGTGACTGGTATTTTCCACCAGTCCTTGTTTTAGAAACATCTCTGTGACTGGAATCTTCAACAGCCCTTGTTTTAAAAACACCGGATTTCAGTAAACGTGGTGGACTCAACACAGATAGCCTATAGTGTAGCTTCGTGTTTAACTACAAACAAATAAACAAAATTAGTCGAAATACTAAAACAGAATTATCCTCAAAACTGTAGTCAATTGGAAATGTGAAAAAGTCGTAACATGAAATTAACTGGAATTTTACACCAATTAATTTTGAAATTTTTTTTCATTATCATGTTTTTATCTTCAGCCATAACTGGAATTAGTCACACAGATCGAGTTAACTTCATCGCAAATAAGTTCCATATTTCTTACTGATTTTTTTTACGTAATCTTTTATTCTCAAGAGTTACTAAAATGAAAGGTTAATGGTTTAAAAAGTGATAAATTCTATAAAGCCGCCATTCAGTTTCTAAACGATAAACAAACAGAGCAGCACGCTCTCGTACATGAATTACGCCTACAATATAGCGACCTGGAGATTTTTTTTTGCGAAGCAAGCTTAGAAAATGCTACTACGAGTCAAACTTTTGCATAATAATTATATTAAAATGAGTGATCGTATCACATGTTTTTAAATCTTGCGTCAAAAAACAACTTATATACGAACGAAGGCACTTAAAAAAGAAACTACGCATAAGTTTCCGAATGTTGCGTCAAAAATTCTACTTTATGGTAACAAATAGGAAGATTTTAGCGTTGCTAAGCTACTCGAGTTCATCCAAGGAACATTACATGGGATAATTCATGTACAAAAAACTCTTGCTCCTACTTAAAGTTTATGTCTCTTAATCAGAGACACCTCACCCTTTAGAAATAACTAAACCATATATATAACAATTGGAGAGTCAAATGTCTATCCCTTGAACTATTTTATAACTTTATTACACGAGTACCTAGACTGCTTTAAGCAGATAAAGCGTAAATAGCGAATCTACTGTGTCATCTTACATCTATAAATAATATTGTCGCTCATGGCATTATCGATTATATAGCTGTATGTAAGAAGTTAACTTAATCTATCTCTATATGAAAACGTTTGTTGCATAAAGTTTTTGGTAATTTCTCTAGTAGTTTTATCGTGAGAAATTTAAATAAAGCATTTAAAATGGGTTAATTTTTATCTGTATAATGACACGGGAATACATAAGATGCTAACCTGTTTTGTTTTTTTATTATTTCTGTGTTCTCTACAAGAAAGTGAATATTGTAGCGATAAAAATAGCAAACTGAAACCATTAGTTATCTAATGTGTTCCACATTTTCAGTTTTCTCAAGTTCAGCAGCTTAGTTGTAGCATCTCCTTTATAGATCCACAGTATTTCATAATTACAGAGAACTAACGACCTTTATAATAGTTGATGGTGTAGGATGTTACCTATTGTCAGAACCAAATGCTCCCGCTATCTTAGCGGTTAAGTTTAATGCTAATCTTGGCTCGTTCGCATTCATTAAATCTGGTTCTGAAGTTTGATTGAATAGAATACTTGCACTCTTTTAATGAACACGGAGTCTGTGAATTCTGATTACCTTAATGTTCATTATATGGCACGGAATTGAGATCTGCAAGTCTTTGCTTCGCACTTCAATTGTAATAAAATATTATATAAAACATGCCGAACTAAGTGATATTAGTCAGTTCAGGTGGTGATCTGGAATTTATCAAAGCAACGTACAATCAACTAAGCAAACTCCTGATTCGTGACCTTTAATCCTGCAAACTTTTTCAGACTTTTTAATTTTTTGGAAATAAAATGAAATACAAGATTTGACTAAATAATTACTATAAGTTGGAAATTTTTAAATTGCTTCTTTGCATACCATTGGGTTACCCTGCCTTTACCATTAACCCACATGCAACTGACGTTGAGAGACTCAGAATATAGTTACACATTTACCCAAACTAGCGAATACCATATCAAATGCCCCCATAATGGCTAATCACTAAGCTTATAACGCTGAAACCGGGTTTCGATTTCCGTGGTGGGCACAAAACAGATAGCCTCTTGTGTAGCTTTCTGCTTAACTATAAATAAATAAAACAGACATAGTGAACAATAACTAAATAAGACTCTCGATTTATTAGTAGGGCTTATTTCAGTGTTACTTCAAGAACGACTTTTTTTGTTGTAATGTTTTTTTATTACGACTATGAAAAACTTCTGGTATTGTAAAGGTTAGCCAGAATGCATTACTTTCAAGCCTAGCGAATCATATGCATTGCATCCCGTTGCCAAGGTAACCATATTTCATTTTGCTTTCTAAAATTTCAGAGTTATTTTCAATGAATAATACATTGTGAGAAATAGATTTAGCATGCATTATGGTATCGTGTGTTCATCAACAGACATGTAAAGGCCGGTATATCACTTTGTGGTATTTTCGTAAAAAGCACTGATGAACAAGAATAAAATAAGATTGAGTATATTCCTAAAAGTCCAGGAATTGTGAATGGCAACATGCTTATGTAGCATTCAGTTGAAAAGTCCACATGAATTATGAAAATGTGAAACTGTTTTATTTAGAAAGAGGAATAAAATAGCTGCGTTAACAAAACATAGTATTTCTTATTATACAATTATTGGCCATATTGTTTTATAGTTACAATTATTGGCCTTATTGTGTTATAAGCTTAAATCTTTTAGATAAAATATCTTACAAATTTTATCCAGTTCAACATGCTAACCTGAAAACAAAACTATTAGTTTTGTTGTTAAGCGCAAAGTTACGCAATTGGCTATTTATGATATGTCTACCACAGGTATCAAAATCCAATTTTTAGCGTAATAAGTCCAGAGACTTACCACTGAGCCACTGGAGAGCATATTTTATGCTATATATATATATATATATACATACATACATATATGTTAATATATGTATAATTGTAAACAATTATGCAGAAAACAAATGTAACAGCAGCTCAGAAAAGTGTGACAGTAATCACAAAGTTAGGATACAAGTGACAATGAGGGTATGGTAAAATGTATCTTAGTAAGAAATGTATATGATGAATTAGGATTCAATCAGCACTGGGGATTCTGCTCCGTTTATCTGAAGTTAAATCTGATTATTACTTGTTTGAACTCATTATTTACAGTCCTTTAAAGATATATACAGAATAGCCCAAGTGTGGGGTATCAATGTCATTAAAACATCTTAGATCTAGATCAGAGTTTGCTGCTGATTTTAATCTTTAGATTTTTTGGTCAATACATAACTTTATCCATTGTTTATATGGTTCATTTCTTTATTTTAATTGAACTAATTATTGTGAGGTGTAAAGCTAATACTCAGGCACGTTCTTCAATCAAAATTAATTCCCTGAAGTTTCAATTGATGATGGTATTCACGTTTTCGCATCATTTCAGAAGTATTCAGTCCGTACTAAACTCTTTATTTTACAAAAATACGGTAGATGGAACATTTTTGCAACGTTTTTTTTGTCATACACAAAAAACAAATATATTTTCCACAATTTTACCTAATAAAAGTTCGAAGTCTATATACTATTTTCAATAGTGAACCGTTAATGAACTATAATATCAAAGTAAGTTCGCCCCTCCCCCGCGATGTCTTAGTGGTAATTTGAGGCTTATAAGCCTAGGATACTGGTTTCAATCCACAATTCGGATAGCCAATTATGAAGCTTTGTGCTTAACAACAA
Organism: Limulus polyphemus; assembly: GCF_000517525.1. Classification (NCBI taxonomy): domain Eukaryota; kingdom Metazoa; phylum Arthropoda; class Merostomata; order Xiphosura; family Limulidae; genus Limulus; species Limulus polyphemus. Next base: position 6,807 of record NW_013666585.1, on the reverse strand, counting down.
AGAAATAAACAAAATAACGGACCTTCAGTAGTGCATTGAAAGAAAGTATTGGCGAGAAGACTAATTAATGGGAGTTTAAATTGTTATGCCCATAAATTGTTAACTGCGCTTTTTCGTATTTTTATTATCACCAGTGAAATCCAAATTACACTTTATTGTTTTATAGGTTAACATCAGTGCCATTTCTATGTGTTTTAATAGACCCGTTCATTGAAAATATATTACTTCAAAAATAAACGTTCTTGTCATTTTCTGTGTGGTCATCAGCAATTTGAAGAATATAAAAATAAAGCATTGGATTAAAACGTAAATGTTTCCTAACTTGTTCATTTAGAAAAAAAAAATAATTCGTTCATACTTGAAAGATTCAAGAAGCAGCCAGCAACTTTAGTACTAATTGAATCACTCAGTATTACCGAAACAACGAGATAACTCTTGAAGATCTAGCTTAGTTATATCTTGCTTTTGTGGCATAATGTTATATGTATTTTTTTCAACGGTCACCAGAGATGGTGGCGATAATTACGAACTGATACTGATGTTTTCAACCTGAACCACACCTTATGCGGTAATTGAGCTAAACGACTAGGTAGAGGCTCCGTGGTTTAGGCTTAGCATTTTCCAATTTAGAGCTGCCGACCAGAGGGTTTGTTTGTTTGTTTTTTGAATTTCGCGCAAAGCTACGCGAGGGCTATC
>NW_013666585.1:0-5588 GCF_000517525.1 Limulus polyphemus | reverse complement strand
ACTTAGCAGCGCTCATTATCATATGACGAAACTTTGATCTTACATGCTTTATGTGTAAACCTTTTAACCCTTTTTTTGTGCAACTAAACATTAAACCAACTTTCTAGACAGTTATCTGTTTAATACCATAAAAAGTGGCTAGCGTTCCACACAGTTAACTATCGAATATCATAAGGAAAGTGGTTAGTCTTCCACAAAGTTATCCATAGAATATCATAACAAAAGTGGTTAGTCTTACACCCAGTTATTTATAGAATATTATAAGAAAAGTGGTTAGCATTCGACACAGTTAACCATAGAATATCATTAAAAAATTTTTAATCTTCTACACAGCCATAAAGTATCATAGGAAAAGTGGTTAGTCTTCCACACAGTTAGCCATAGAATATTATAATTAAAGTGGTTAGTCTTCTACACAGTTAGGCATAAAATATCATAATAAAAGTGGTTAGTTTTCCACACAGTTACCCGTAAAATATCATAACAAAAGTGGTTAGTCTTTCACACAGTTATCCATAGAATATTATAAGAAAAGTGGTTAGCATTCGACACAGTTAACCATAGAATATCATAAACAAAGTGTTTGGTCTTCCACACATTTAGCCATAGAATATTATAATAAAAGTGGTTAGTCTTCCACACAGTTAGCGATAGAATATCGTAATAAAATGGTTGGTTTTCCACACAGTTACTTGTAGAATATCACAATAGAACTGGTTTATCTTTCGCACAATTAGCCATAGAATATCATAAGAAAAGTGGTTAGCCTTCCACAAAATTAACCATAGAATATCATAACAAAGTGGTTAATCTCCTCACAGTTAGCCATAGAATATCATAAGAAAAGTGATTAGCATTCCACACAGTTCGCCATAGAATATCATAAGAAAAGTGGTTTGTCTTCTACACAGTTACCCGTAGAATATCACAAAAGAACTGGTTAGTCTTCCACACAGTTAGCCATAGAATATCCTAAGAACAGTGGTTTGTCTTCTACACAGTTACCCGTAGAATATCACAAAAGAACTGGTTAGTCTTCCACACAGTTAGCCATAGAATATCCTAAGAAAAGTGGTTAGTCTTCCACACATTTAGCCATAGAATATTATAATAAAAGTGGTTAGTATTCCACATAGTTAACCATAGAATATAATAAGAAAAGTAGCTGTACAGTAAATGCATTTTACGTTCATATTTTTTCGCTACTGTATAAAAATCCATTTTTTTAAGAAATGAGATAGCAAAAAAAAATAATAAAGAATAAGCAAACCCAAACTTTTCCCTACGTGAGTTACATAGTTACTTAATGCAATAAGAGAAGGTTGTCCCAGAGCTCGGTACAGCCTACCAAATAGATAGAACACATTAGTGGTACTTTAGAAGATTTCCCGAGGATTATCTTTTAATAATATGTCCATATAATCTATAATGTTTTCATTACTCTAAGTATATATGTTGAACGAGTCACGTAATTTGATTTGTTGGCAAATATATATTTACTAATATGTCGATATAATCATTAACTACCAATACAGAAAATAAACTCGTTTTTTTAGTAATGTAATTAGTAATTTATATCTAGATCTACACTTTTTCCTTTGTTTTAGTTTTATATATATATATCAAAATCCTACAAAATAAATCACAGATTGAATAAAAATTATATTTTTAATTGAATAATTGACTTTAGAGGTTGAAAACACTTTGCTGCATTGCAACAGTAAAAACAAAGATTTCCACGTCTTTTTATTTATTTCTTGTTGAGCTTTCTCTGTGGAACTTGCTGAAATAGAAAGCAAAAATAGGTGCTAAAAGTGTTTAGTTGGCAAATTTACCTTCTTAAAATAGGTTTTAAATTTTAAGTGTATTTTGTGAAGAAGATAAAAACCTTCTTCATTTTTTTTTATAATTTAAGCCTATTAGTTAATATATGTGGTCCCGGTTTCCTGTGTTTTAAATAGTTAAACACCTTCACACAGTAACATCATTACCATTTAACACTAGTGTTAGGATAAAAATATTATGCAATTAATTCAACCCCTGCACCAAAGGATATGCTTTGCTAGCTAAGCTTGAGAGAGACACTAGAGATTTTAAAGTTTCTAAATAGTTTAAAATCCTCTAAAGAATGTTGTTTGCTGATTAGCTTGAGAGATACTATATTTTACTTATCACTGGAACATTTGATGTTAGAGTTTGCTGATTAGCTTGAGAGATACTATATTTTACTTATCACTGGAACATTTGATGCTAGAGTTTGTTGATAAGTTTGAGAGATACTATATTTTACTTATCACTGGAACATTTGATGCTAGAGTTTGCTGGTAAGTTTGAGAGATACTATATTTTACTTATCACTGGAACATTTGATGCTAGAGTTTGCTGATTAGCTTGATAGATACTATTTTTACTTATCACTGGAACATTTGATGCTAGAGTTTGCTGGTAAGTTTGAGAGATACTATATTTTACTTATCACTGGAACATTTGATGCTAGAGTTTGCTGGTAAGTTTGAGAGATACTATTTTTTACTTATCACTGGAACATTTGATGCTAGAGTTTGCTGGTAAGTTTGAGAGATACTATATTTTACTTATCACTGGAACATTTGATGCTAGAGTTTGCTGGTAAGTTTGAGAGATACTATATTTTACTTATCACTGGAACATTTGATGCTAGAGTTTGCTGGTAAGTTTGAGAAATACAAGGTTCTAGATTATTTTTATGTTTAAGAAACAAGAAACATCAGATTAAGTTTGAGAAATTTTATTATGTGATGTAAAATTCTAAGAATTCGCATAATTTCCTATTTGTGCAAAACAAAGTAGCATAAGATTAATGATATATAAATATTCTATTTGGAATTATTATATGTTTCATTAGTTAGATTTACTTTATTGAAAACTGAACTTTATCTTATCATATATATTTAGGAATTTATTGATATAACCATTAACCACTACATATTATTGATGGTATCAAACTTCCCAAATGTTGCAATGGCTGCTTAAATCATCTCACTATACCATCGATCCATCTTTCAATAAAACAAGAGCTTGACTCGTAGATAAAATTATCAGATGCGTAATATGCATTCATTTTGTAAGATATAACATCTTTCAATGATTGTTTGCAAGGTAGATGTTACCATAAATTTTAAAAGAAAACTAATTTTAATTTTTTTAACGATCAACGCAGAACTGATGTTTAAGAAAACCAAAATTAGAAGGTTAATAACGGGAAATAATTTAGTACAAGAATATAAAACAAACAAACTATAGATGCATGAAACACCTGTCATTTTCTTTGCACACGCTGTTGCTAAAATTTCTATTCCCACACGACCCTTCAAAGTAAAAGTTTTACAAATTTTAAGTATATTTTCTTTAATATTAAGTAAACATATTATAAAGAATCCTCAAAAGAGCATTATGCTATTAAAACTTCGAAAGAGTTATTATGACGGTAAACGTTTAATGTGACTATACAAGTAACTGTCGTATCTCTAATTTTTCTATTATTATGCATATATGAGTAAAACTTAAAACTTAATACAAAATATTGGTATACTCCAAATAATTTACAAGACTTATGATCTCGGCTATATTTATGATCGAATCAAAAATATGAGTATTAAGTCTGATATTTTGATCTCATGTAAAGATATATCGCAGTTGTTTAATTCCAGAGTTTCAACAAAAAACATAATTTACTTTCCCAAAGGCCAAGGCATATCAGGAGCTAATGTATGTGAGGATGAGAGAAACCGGACACCATTTCGAAAATAGTTCTTATTAAGTATTACGTAATTCCTTTATTATTCTATGAACTTCGCATAACATGCCGTTACAATACAAGTGTAACGTTATGAATTTAATTGCTGTTTTAAGACCGTAAAATGCGAGTTTTCTTTGACGAGACCAAAAAATGGGAGTCACTGAGTGCTCCGTCAGAACAATAGGTGAGATGAAGAAGAGTTTCTCATTCGAACTTATAGTTCAAAAATAACAATAATAGAATTTTATTCATTATATTGTCTTTACTTGCGAACAACTATATTCAAACACAAACAAAAATAGACTTTGAATTAAATTTAAGAAAATGGCCCAACTTATCTTTAACTTAAAGCGTTATGACTTGATTCAGTTGGAAGACAAGTAATAGAAACAACATACATAAAATGCTATTATCGGGACGAGTCATTCATCGATATTTTCTTTACTCTTCAAATCAGTTCATGGAAGAATATGATGTTTTATCCATTTCAGTAATATTTCCATACAAATAACGATAGATTAAAACAAAATAAACAACCATTATTAGGGTTACAACTATTTTGTTTTTAAAACAAAGCTGCAGGTGAGAATCTGTGCTACGTCCACCGCGGGGATTGGACATCGAGTTTTAGCGTTATACGTCCTTAAGCTTAATGTTATGCTACCAATGACAGTGTAACGTGAAAAAGGAATATATATATAGTTTTGGGTAATGTACAATTTCATAGAAGCGTTGCATCACTACTAATGCTTTCAAATTCAAGAATTTAGTTGCAACGATTTCGTCGTGTTCAGGTTATTAATTTAGTTGTAACGATTTCGTCGTGGTCAGGTTATTAATTTAGTTGCAACGATATCGTCGTGGTCAGGTTATTAATTTAGTTGCAACGATTTCGTCGTGGTCAGGTTATTAATTTAGTTGCAACGATTTCGTCGTGGTCAGGTTATTAATTTAGTTGCAACGATATAGTCGTGGTCAGGTTATTAATTTAGTTGCAACGATATCGTCGTGGTCAGGTTATTAATTTAGTTGCAACGATTTCGTCGTGGTCAGGTTATTAATTTAGTTGCAACGATATCGTCGTGGTCAGGTTATTAATTTAGTTGCAACGATATCGTCGTGGTCAGGTTATTAATTTAGTTGCAACGATATGGTCGTGGTCAGGTTATTAATTTAGTCACGTGTGCATTTATATCCTTTATATTTTAGCTTCCTAAAATTGCTTTAGGTAGAGGTTGACAAAGACTATGTGATCGCATTTACCAATTTCGCAGTTGTTAGCAGGCTGGGTATAACTTCGTATATAGATTTTCCTTAATTGATCTAAGTTAGATCTACTTTATCCCAGTGCTGTAAAAGCACTCTCTCTCTTTCTCTCCTAATGGTTTTGAAACCTTAACGGAGAAAGTGAGAGGTCCTGGAGTTTTTATTGGGAAGGTAGAGAGTTTTAAAAGGTTTCAGCAGGATATCCTTACTTAATGAAGGTATACACACTTTTATAATCTTCAACCTTCTTTGACATCAATGAGACTGTGAGTTTGTTTCAGAGAGTGAAGCTCTAATATGTTTTTTAATGTATTGAATAAAATTGTGAAGCATTATCAAAGTGTAATTCGATGACGAGGAACCCACTTTGAGACTAATAATGGTTGGAGACGGCTTGAATGAGTAATGAAAAAAATTTAATATAAGTTTAACATAACAACAAATGTACAACGTTTCGACAAGGTTTTGTCATCATCAGGTACCTGATGTACATTATACGTTGTACATTTACTGTTATGTTAAACTTATATTAAAGTTTTTCTTC
>NW_013666584.1:395063-397162 GCF_000517525.1 Limulus polyphemus | reverse complement strand
AAACTTATATTAAAGTTTTCTTCATTACCCATTCAAGCCGTCTCCAGCCATTATGAACCGTAATACTGTTAGTAATTCTTGGCGAATTTTATACTAAATGTATTATTAAACATTCGACGACTTTTGGTATGATATTTTTTGTTACTTTCAAAGCATTTTGGATCATAAAATTATTGGCTACTTTTGACAGGTTTTCACATAGCGTTGTTGAATACTCAATGATTTTTTTTTCATCTTAGTGTTGACAATACCAGCATTGTATTCAATAATGGCTAATCTCGATTAATTTTGATTAAAGCTTTGTTTAGTAATTGGCAACTTTAAAGAAAAAATGCTACAGACATTTATTACATGTGTTTAATACGAAGAAAATTGTGGTCTGTATTCTACCATGAAATTGTAATAAATTTGTCGCAATGGTCAGCTTGGACTGTGACTTTTTGTATACCTTTGTCCTACAGATTAACATAGCCATTCAGGTAGAACAGGACGTGTTAGAATTCTCGCAATCCTACCGTGATTTCTAAAATAGCCAATCAAGCTAATTTCTTCTTGCATCATTAAAACAAAACAAAAAGCACCCGTTTGGTTTTTTGTAATGTGAATACTGTTCATCTTAGGGGGGGGGGGGGGAGAGCTCTGGATTTCGGAGCTAACGATCCGGTTTCGAATCCGTGCTGAGTTGGTGGGATAGGTGTGAAGATGGAGTGGGAAAGGGGCATAGGTAAAAATAGTAGAACTGTTGGTGTTGCATGGTCGTGATTTTGGCCATGAGACCCGGGGGGTCAGGTGCACACTGGCCCTCTTCCTCTCTTCATGGCGTGAATATCAGTGCTTGTGGCTTTTTTAATGAACATAAGAACTTCTTCCATTCTACAAGTAATTACGAAAATCTAATTTTCTAAACATGCAACCAATGCATGTGTGCTACGAGTGTCTGTAGCGAAATTGTAATTTTCCGGCCATGTCCAGATTGGAAAAAATGACTTCCTTTCTTATGATTAACTATATCACTTTTAATTGCTTGTTAAACGCAAGGTCTTATTCTTATTCTTATATAGATAAAAGTGCAGATAATATATCACTCACCTCATTTTCAATCTCTTTTTAACGTTATTAATCTTTCTGTCATCCTTGAAATTCTTTGGACCTTTTTTTCTCACCAATGAAAATGTGAAGTAACTTTATTCAAAAACCAGAACGATGCAAAAAATCATTTAATAGTGAATTCTCGTGAAACCTTTCCAAGTTTTCTTAGCAGCAAGAGTCGATTATATCGACAAAATTAACTTGTTTTACAGCTTACATTTCAATAATCTGTAAAACGTCACAATGCAAAAAAAAAAGATCTATCAGTTCTTCGGGCCCAGTGATGCATGATGTAATATCTTCTTCAGTTATAGTCACGTATGGTGAAAGGTGTACTTTTTTTTTATTCAGATCTAAAATACTACCAAAGTGTGTGTGTGTGTCTCCACTCCCTTTCTCTCTCTCTTTTCCTTTCTTTCCATTCTCGCTCTCCTTTGGTCTCGGGTTCTAGCACCAGGAATCCCCACCCCCCAACGCCCTGATGGTTATTAGAGCGATATTCAATCCCTTTAGCATGGGTGGTAGGCTTCAGCTGACTGACTTCCTCTGGTCAGTAATTCAAAATTAGAGACATTGCTAGATAGTCTTAGTAGCTTTTCCATAAATTCAAATTTTGCCCATATCAATCCATCTACTGAAATTCATAGAAAGTTTAATCGATAAGTATGACCAGTGTTTCAGAAGATTAGGTGTGTATAATGGTACAAGATCTCTGTGTATGGAGATAGGTTGACGGTCACATTCTTGCTCTTGAGGTTGTTACGACCGAGAGTTATAATACTTTGATGTGTAGAGACAATTAGATCTTTTATGTAACCGTTTTGCTTAAAATTTCTGTTAACATAACTTGGTTTTTCCACATTTTTAAATATAGTTTATAAAAAAGTGAAAATATAAAAAAATTGTCTTATGAAAGTATTCATCGCTTTTCTTCTGTTATGATTCTATTACTTTTGTGAGTATATTTCATATAAAAAAATTGAAAAACTACTTTACATTGATATATTATA
>NW_013666584.1:392132-394205 GCF_000517525.1 Limulus polyphemus | reverse complement strand
GACTTCCCACAGATGATAATCTAATCACAAAATATTTTCTATAAAATAGGATATCCAGTTATATAAGAGATGCGTTTGGAGGCCTACTTTTTGAATGGAACCAGAAAAAAAGGATAAAAACGTTTTATTCTGAAGAATATTCTGATCGTTTTTAGATCTAGTTATAAGCAATATGATCAAGAACTTTATTACGTTATAAACTACTATCAAGATTGTCCTCCGGTAGGTCAGCGGTAAGTCTGAGGGCTTATAAATGCTAAAAATCTGGTTAAGGTACTCGTGGTGGACTCGGCACAGATAGACCATTGTGCAGCTTTGCTCTTAAAAACGAACTAACAAAAACCACCAAGATTATAAAAAAAAAAAAAAATTAGTGCCTTCACACTTCAAGGCTCAAACTATGTTATATTGGAAATTTTTGAACATGACTATTTAGTGCATAGTTTTTGTTTATAGTTTGTCACATTGTTTCTCTATGCATAGTAGATCATTAATGCACTTGGCATTTGAGTAGTTACAATGTTACCTTCGTTCCTCCGTTAGTCATTTTCATTATCAATGTCTGTAAGCTAGTATACAGGTTTCCATGGAAGACTAAATGTAAACCCTGTTGTGCACTTACATTAAAACATTGTTGCCCAGTTGTTTTTACTACTCGATAAAGCTAAGCCATGTAAGCGAGGCAAATACAAAGTTAAGCCTCGTGGATAGTTAATAAGCATGCAAGCCATTATAATGCATGTTAGTATAAGTATTTTTTTATGCATATATACATGTCATTAATTTGTGGTCTGGTCATTTATCAAATGTTGAGTGTTTCATATGCCAGTTTCAGAGCGTTTTTTTTGTGTGCTTTAGATGTGTCAGTCTCTTTAGTTTTTCGATACGTTTTTGGAAGTGAGCATTTTGTCACTACTTTATTTAGTGCTAGCAGTTACCAAAATGGACTTTTTTTACTCGTTTTTTCTAATTTTCTTTTTTTTTAAAGACCATGAAAATTATTTTGGTGACGTTATTGAAAGAAGTTTGATAAGAACAGAAAATGACGTTATTGTACCAGAAGAATTACTTTAAGAGTTCATTTCTTACTACTTTTACAACGCTATCTATCAATTATTCGAGGCATCTCATTTCAATGCAGTGAATACTTTGGCAGGATTAAGTTCTTCTTGTTTTGCCATTAGCCGTAGGTTTCTTTTAGAGCATCACGCTGGAAAATAAAGATGTTGAGTTTAACTATTCAAGTGCTTCTTTTTCTTTGTCTCAGTAAAAAAAACATACAATGCCGTATATAATTGGATATCTAAACATACAATGCCGTATATAATTGGTTGTTATACATACAATACCTTTGAAACTGGTTCTGAATCACGCTAGAAACTGTGTTCTTCTATAAGGCACAAAACCTAACAGTTTTTCAACAGATTTACAAGTATCTATTTTAATGCATATAGCAGAGAATGTGAAAAACTTGTCAGTAATATAAGTACATACTATACATTAACAGCCAGTTTTTGATGGAACACAACATATTCTGAAGAGAAAGTATATATATTCATTTAAGATTTCATTTGGTTTTTAATGTAACAACCACAAACTAGATATTCATACGTTTACCCTTCAGCACTGACTACTTCTATTTGTATTCTATACATTTTAAGTAAATTACTGGTGTAATACTTCAATTGGTTATTACAGAAAACCTATCGTTTCTATTTGAATAAACAGATTTAACAATGTATTCTCAATATTAACTTTCATCTTTACTCAGTAGTAACACCAATATTAGAACAGCCCCCCCTTATTCTGTAAGTGACATTCAAGTCACTCCATAATATATCAATGTAAAGTATCTCAATATTAACTTTCATCTTTACTCAGTAGTAACACCAATATTAGAACAGCCCCCCCCCCTCATTCAGTAAGTGACATTCAAGTCACTCCATAATATATCAATGTAAAGTATCTCAATATTAACTTTCATCTTTACTCAGTAGTAACACCAATATTAGAACAGCCCCCCCCCTCATTCAGTAAGTGACATTCAAGTCACTCCATAATATATCAATGTAA
>NW_013666584.1:384756-391434 GCF_000517525.1 Limulus polyphemus | reverse complement strand
TCCATCCTTTGTCTCAGTAGATTATTTTATAGAAAATATTTTATGATTAGATTATCATCTGTGGGGAGTCGATTTCCATCCTTTGTCTCAGTAGATTATTTTATAGAAAATATTTTATGATTAGATTATCATCTGTGGGGAGTCGATTTCCATCCTTTGTCTCAGCAGACTATTTTATAGAAAATATTTTATGATTAGATTATCATCTGTGGGGAGTCGATTTCCATTCTTTGTCTCAATAGATTATTTTATAGAAAATATTTTATGATTAGATTATCATCTGTGGGGAGTCGATTTCCATCCTTTGTCTCAGTAGACTATTTTATAGAAAATATTTTATGATTAGATTATCATCTGTGGGAAGTCGATTTCCATCCTTTGTTTGTTTAGAAAGAAAAACCAGTGAAGTTTCTTAATTTTAATATTATAGTACAAAAAGACAATTTTGTAAAAAGGGGGATCATTATTTTTTGCTTACGAAACTTGGACTTCAAACTCAGAATAATTTCTCACACCTTAATATTGACCTGTATGCGATACAAGTGCTTGCTTGACAAAACATCACGAGTTTAATAACCCCGTACATCAACAGATTGTTACTTTTAAACTTGATATATCACATCGTAATATTCAGAAAGCATAATTTTACGAATTTAGCGCATTTACTCAGGACGTTATCAAAAATAGATGAAAAACATTTCTGATGTGATATTACAAAAAACGAATTTGTAAAATACTCGTGGCACGATTTGTTTTGGAGAAACCTAAAATTAACTTTAAAACGAGTTATATTGTATATAAAGTGTGATCAAATGAACCTTCTGTAAGTTATGAGAGAATGTGATCATGTTAGAATTTATAATTATAAAATGTATAGTTTATCGCTCTGAACATCAACAACTTCAACAGTAGAAATTTCTGAATTTTTTTTTGTTTGATATATACAACATATGGATACGTGTTTGAATCAAAACAATTAACAATCATTTGAGAAACTTTAACTAATCTGTGTGTAAATGTAGACTAAAAGTTAAGGACGCCATTTTTTAATAGTTCCCAAACAGCTAAAGATAACACTGTACTCACTAACTGTTTATATGGAATATATGTTTCATGTGTGGAAACAAATTATATCTAAGGTTGATCTAAATGTCACAGTAATTATTGTCTTAGGTAAACATTTTCCATCTTTAAATGTGTGTACTCACTAACTGTTTATATGGAATATATATATGTTTCATGTGTGGAAACAAATTATATCTAAGGTTGATCTAAATGCCACAGTAATTATTGTCTTAGGTAAACATTTTCCAACTTTAAATGTGTGTACTCACTAACTGTTTATATGGAATATATATATATGTTTCATGTGTGGAAACAAATTATATCTAAGGTTGATCTAAATGCCACAGTAATTATTGTTTTAGGTAAACATTTTCCATCCTCAAATATGTGTGTTCGTGTGTTGAGAATAATGCGTATTTTTATGTTTTGACAAAAAACACAATTATTCGGTTGTCATGGTAATGCTTACACCCATTTCTATATGAACATTAAAGACATTTAGTTAAATAGTTTCAATAAAATGTTAAAGCAACAGTGATTTGTAAGTTAACTTTGTTATTCCTAAACGTATTGAGGTGTTGTATAAAAAACTAATTTTTAATTTCCTGTGAGGCGTTTATAATTTGTGAGGATTATTCATGGACAAAAACATAATGATAGTACAAAAACATTGAATATATGAGATGTTGGCGTGCCTCGATGTGTACTTGTCGTATTTTGAAAAACAATTATGGTCCCAGCTCATATGTTCACTTGTGTTAATTTGTTTCTTATATATATAATCTATGTATGCGTATTAAGCTAATATATATGTGTGTGAATCTAAACTTACAAGGTTTTGCATACTTGTTACCGTAAACGTGGGTAAGTTTCCATGACAACGGATTATTTGTAGGCGGGTAGTTCAGTTCGTGAACCATAAGTGGGTTGCATCAGAACAAATTTTGTTGGTTTCTACATACCTAGTACTACGGTTACTAGTTGCTTAAGAAGGAAATAAAACTATCCAGGTTTTGCTCCAGAATAGTGAACATGTGTTTTCTAACCCATTTCAGAGTTATGTAACCGCTATGAAAATCAGGCCTAAAGAAACGCAGCAGGAAAGACGACACAAACAATAACAACAATTGGGAATTTATAAGATGTATCTCGGGTTTTGAGATATCTGTGGAAGTACGACCTATAAAGGGGTTAGGGATGCACCGGCTGTCTGTCTTGGTTTAATAAGCACCACTTCAGAGCCGTGTGTCCCATTAGTTTTTTATAGGACAAATGCGAATTATGAAATGCCATTCTGTTTCATTTCAAATTATGTAAATGGTTTTATAATTTATCTTCAATCGATATGTCATCTGTCTTTCTGTCTGTGTCTAACCATCTTTATATCAATCTGCCTATGTGCATATACAGTCCTTATGTTGAGGGAACTGGGCACTATTAGTGTTTTGATAAATACATGTTTATGTTTGTACATGTTACATATGTATATTTAAATATATGTATTCTTATATATGACACTCATGTTTTTTTACAAATAGCTTCATTTTTCTAGCATTTGTTTGTAACACTTACAGAGCACTACGATATTGTGTAGGTTTCTTCTTCGTGCTTCTCTTGTGTCGCGTTTTTCTCCCGATCTTGTATAGAATAGACGACACATATAACACCTCTTTGTCTCTCAATAAATGGGAGACTCGCCCACACACGTGTAAGCAGCAGTGTAAATAACTGTTCATTAAACACCAGTTCTTTACATGTAGGCCCCTCTCTGGACTATGGCGTACTGAGGTACAATGGCAGGAAATTCCCAAGAGGTAACCGCCGACTTCATAGGACTTCTTTCTCATATATCAAGTGATAATATATGCATGAATTTTCCATTATTTCAATGTATTCCCCACGTGCATGTGAATACTCAAATCTATTTTCTTCGAAGCAAATATCACACCTTCCACCTGTTTTCCCATGCAATCACGTGTGACTGTTTCAGCCAATGAGAATGGACCACTGTTTGCTAACTTGTAATGTCTTTGCAGTTAGGTAATTGAGTCATATCAAATTAATGAGTTGTTTGAATAATCTTTTATAAATCTTTAAACGTTGCCCTAGTTTTACTTGTCGCACTGTCTCACCAATGGATGGTGGTGTTTGTGTATTAATTGCGTAAAACAAGCAAAATGTGTGGAAAATCGGTTCAGTTTACAGCAGAGCCATTCAGCCGATTAAGCTATAGTAAGTCACGTGAATTTAGAAACAACATACGTGCTAAAAAAAAAAGAGTAAACATTGCTGACATTTGTTGGGTTTAGCAGTCCCAGGGGTTGTGTTGACATCTAATGTGGAGACCGGCTGCATCGCAGGAAGTACAAGAGTTCCTTTACTGATGTTACCAATGCACTTCTTGCTGCGTACCGTCCTGTTGACTCCATGACATTTCTTATTCCTCTGTATTCAAGTTTTGTATAAAATGGCAGTGTTTTAAGATTCGTTGTTATTATTGCATCCTGTTACACACAAGAAAATGTTAACAATTCTATTCCTCTGTATGAACTATACTTTCGTAAAATTTGTGTTTGTAAAATCGAAAAATTTCTTGATCTATAACTATTACGGTCTGACTTAGGAGGAAAGGTCCAGCGTAAGGAGTTGTTTATGTTGTTATTACCCATAATGATCTTCTGGGTATTCTTTACTTACCCTAAGCTGGGTTTAGTCCTCCTCCTTCAGAAACCACTGCCTATACAACTTTTATATAGTCATGTTTTCATTCTATTTTGTAAAGGCTCTGCATGCCTCAGGTGAAACACACCAATTACATTTTCTTTAAAGCTCCAGTAATTACCAAAGATATCATTATGTATAAAAGCCCTCCAACGTAGCCAGCTACTAAGTAGGATTATACTGGCAAACTATAGATTTTAACGTTAAAAAGCTTGCAACCCCCTCTCTTGGACGAAAGGCTTTGCGTTTCTCAGTGGTGTACTAAACTTGGTTATAGAAATTTCCGTAGCTCGTTCTTCAATATAAACTCGCTAAGCAGCTGCATCTTGGGAAAGCCCTAAAAAGCCTGGTGAGAGTCAGCTCAGTTTTCATATGTAACAAGGTGTATGTGTATAGGGTACTTTGCATCACGAAGTAAATTGGAACGTAACTTAAATATCGCTCCCTCTCTCTTATAAAATGGTTTTACTGCTGGGTTATAAGGAAATGTTCAAACTTCAATATGCATGGTTTTTAACCTCCTCTACTTGCTTGTCATTTGTCCGTTTTTCTTCAGTTTTTTTTAATGTCTGTTCACTTTCAATGTTTAAATTATTAGTAATTATGCTATATGAAAGGTAAGTGATTTTTTTTCCCGAATATAAATCAATTCCCTTGTCTGTTTTTTAAACATGTGCTTGTTGTACAGTACTAAAAAACACGCTGTTTATACGAGTCATTTATTTTCCCAATTAACTTTTTAATCTATCAGTTTATTCTTACAGATGGCAGCTAATGCTAATTAATACTTTTAACTGTTTAAGGTTCAGTTTAAATAGGTTAAATTAATTACCCAGTTCATAAATTGGGACTTTCTTTTATTTATCTTTGTCGCATATACTCAGTAAATCTTTCCATAAAAGTTACAGGTGATAAACATACTTTTTCTCGTATTTTTCATGCAGCTCGAGGCTTTGGACGAAGGAGAGGTATTTAATATCGGGTTATTTATACCACTGTAAACCTCGTATGTTTATGTGTAATGTTATAAATCTAAAAACATACTCTGTCGAATCCCTTATATTCTTGTACACGGTTATATGTAGCAATACTTTTGTGCCTGTTCATGCTTAGTGAATATTTTAACTAAATTCGTCTGTGTATGTATGTATGTATGTATTATATATTGTTTCATACAACACTGTTTTATTTTTCCTTTCAACTTTTACAATCATTTAAAATTACTTTTTAATGAAATATAAACCCTGTAGAATTCTATTATAAAATTTCAATATACTTAAAATTTACAATAAGCTAAAAGGTTAAGGACTAACAATTATATTTCTAGTACAAGGTTCAGTAAAAAAAACTTATTCTTTTTCTTTTCCTTTTGTACATTGATGTTTTGTTGTACAATGAAAACTTTAAAACAGACGGGAAATATTACTTTATTAAGCGCCCTCTTTAATTTAATATTATTCAAGGAAGCTTTAAATTTTTTAATGAAATATTCTTCATATTCCAGTCTTTTTATTTTGTTATTACATGAACAAAAAGGATGAACTTTAAAAAAGGTTTCCTTAAACTTTTAGCTATTGAATAGTTTATTAAGGCAACTGTTAAAATGATATTAGGCTTAAATTTCATTTCAAATATTAGTAAACATTGAAAGAAGGAATAAGACAAACTGTTGTATGAAATATAATATCCAACAGGAAGTGAACTTTGAATTGTCAAATATTTATATATATTAAAAGGAGAGCGAAAGCTGATTTAAAAAAATTCCTAGGAAACAGCCGAAAAACTAGAAACTAATAGAAATTCACTGAAGAAATTGTGTTCGTATTTATGTATAAATTATTTAACCATCCAGCATTATCAGAAGCCTTAAACGAAAAATGTGCTGTTAAAGATTATATTTTATTGTTGTATTTAAAGACATGCTCTACAGGATTATTGTATTTTTTTATAATTATGAATATGTATGTGCCATAGGAATATTGTATTATGTTTTATGTCTACAAATGTGGAGGACTAGTTGAGAATTATAGTTATAACAGTTGTTTTATCACAAGTGTTATCTTTCCCCGTGGCGCCAAAAACGATCGAATATAAAAAACGAGATAGCAATAATCAACATCTTGCTTTTATAGCTGCATATTTTAATCTTCACTAATTCTCATGTTTCTGAAATAATGTTCTTGTCTTTTTTTTATTCATTTATTGCTCGTAATTTGAACTAAAGCAAGTATTGATGTTAAGCTTTTGTTTCGTAAAATACTCTAATTGTATTTTATGTTCGGATTTTCATCACCTGAGTTAATAATTAAGAGAGGCAAATGGCGGTGCTATTTGTTTTTACTTAGTCGCTAATAAGAGCTTAGGAATTGAAGAAGAAAATACTCTATTGGTTATAATGAAAAGCCAACGCTGTAAAAACTTGGTATCTAAATTAAGCTTAATAGGTTAAATGTACAGGCCATAACGGTGACAAAACAAAACGTTAGGCGTAATTACCGAATACACATAATCCTTAACGAAGTACCGTATTTTTCGGAATATAAGACGCATCGATGTATAAGACGCACCCCTATTTTGAAGACAAAGTTTTTTTTGGGGGAAAAAAGCTACAGTCGCATTTGAAAGATTTTTATTGAACAAAAATTTAATTTGATACTTTAAAAATTAGTATATATTGTTCTAAACACAAAAGAACTCAAAATAAGAAAATACCGTAAATCAAAAAAAGGTTTACTGTTATTTAGTTTGGTTCAAAACCTACAAAATTTTCATTGCTTTCACTGTAATTTATTTTTTTAGTATTTAGGGAGCATTATAAATAGCTATGTTTTTAAAAGAAAAAACTACTATTGTTATAAATAACACATTCAATTGAACTAAACTATGCATCCC
>NW_013666584.1:382647-384454 GCF_000517525.1 Limulus polyphemus | reverse complement strand
GTGCCTTATACACCGAAAATACGGTATATGCTTTTATTAACTAGGATTATTCTACTAATTCCGAAACAGTTCGCGAATATTTAAATCACTGCGATATTCATTTATATTAATTGTACAGAAAACACAGTATTGAAGACAATCAATCCAAAATTATTATTTAAGCTAGAAATTTGTTTAACGATAATGAAGACAGTTTGGTAAATATTATCAACACAGTAAATTAGGTTAAGCATTATTATTATTATGTATATATATATTTATCTTTACACAAACGTGAAAATGAACTTGGTGCCAATTTACTTGTCAGTTAAGTGAAATTTATCCCTCTTGCAAAATAGTACAACTTTCTACGGAGGACAAAACAAAAACACTAAGTCCCCATAACACACACAAACAAATGATATTTATTTTTAAATGAGGTTTCTGTCCAGCAGTTGAGATCATATAACGGTAGGTAATGAGCTGATGTGTTTTGTTTGTACTTCTATACAAGATAATAATATTGACAAGGATGTTGAAAGTCGTATGAGGAGGATGGATACTAGGTAAATAATTTATTTGCACGTGCTATCCTGCAGTTGAGAACATGATTTCGAACACTTTGTTGTATATTTATATACACACATTTATATTAAGAAAACCAAAGTATTTGTGAGAGAGGAAAGCGTAAAAACGTATTTATTGTGATGAATATTGTTATCTAAATTAAGAACATTATGCTGAGAGAAGCGGTGCAACCACGACAAAACTACAAATATAACACCCAGTTGCAATTGTATCTTGATCTTGGAGGTAAGGATACGTCGTCTACCAGATTTTAACGTCAGTTTGCATGCTTGATATGTTGTAAATGCGGACATAAAAACCATATTTGGGTGTGAAACCCACCTTGATATGTTGTAAATGCGAACATAAAAACCATATTTGGGTGTGAAACCCACATCGTCCCATTTCTAAACCATATTGCACTGTCTCTAGCCAGGTTGTGGAAATGTGGATGCTTAAAAAGGAAGAAATACATATAAATTAAAAAAAAACAAATCGGCAGATTATTAAAACAAACCCCGGGGGTGATAAATAAAATGTATTCCCTGGGGTAAGTATTCGAAATATTAGTGGAAGAGAGGGCAACTAAAGAACCATAGTTAAGGTTTATAAGTGCTATTGCACTAAATATATTAAAGTATTCCAAACTGTAGTTCCTTTATATCCATTCGCCACCCTTAATTAACGGGCTACAGTGTTATAATGCAGATAAAGGATGAAGCATGTGTTTGTTTGTTCGTCTGTTTATATTTACATATAATTTTAAGTAATTGCAATATATTTCATATTCGTAACACTAGACTTTCCAGGTTTTTGATTTCGTACAACGATTTTTGTCGCTTTTTTTATTTGTATATTAAAACATTTTCATTGTATGGTACACAAGTTCCGTTAAAATATTTAAGACTGCTTTTTTTTTGTTCATATCTCACATGCTGTTTTCGTATTTTTCGGGAAAATGGTTTATAGGCACAAGGCTAATGGTATCTTGCTGTAATCCAATTTGAATAGTTTATGGTTATGTTGACTTCGATAAGATGTCAGTGTTATAAAAGCTGGTAACCTCTTAGTCGAAATATTTGCGAATACATGTAATGTTATGTTGGGTGTTTAATAATGAGATAATTTGTATTTACTTATCATTTTGTATATATCAAAACACTAGCATATATATGTCATATGAAGTACGTGTGTGTAACTGAAACTGAGAAAAATCCTTTAACCCATACAGTCATATATATATATATATATATATATATAT
>NW_013666584.1:371892-382588 GCF_000517525.1 Limulus polyphemus | reverse complement strand
AGACCTTTATGTCAACAAGGTCGTTAAGAAGGACAAGGTGCAAAGCCCCGGGATGGTCTAAGCGCAAGGCCCCCGGTAGAAACAACCAGTTTGCACATTATTTCAGTTCAGGCCTATTACTTAGTAGGCAGTACTTTGCGAAAGTAGTGACCATTAATTAAAACCCAAATAACCAGAAGTCATGAACAAGAACAATGTTATGTATCTAACAGTGCGCGTGATATTAAACAATATCTGATTGAATATATAATTAAAGATTATTAAAAATATAATAACTGTTAGAACATTTCAACATGAAAGTTGTAAAACAATTTACTCGTCTGTCTACGCCAGCGAGAAAAAAAAAATCAGTCTAACTGTATTATAGGAATAGCTCTCAATATCTTGAATTCTTGTTGTTTTCATATTTATAATAAACAACATACCGCTAGAGTGGGCTGCGTTTTATCGTATTTTGTGCTGGTGTACGTGAACACACGTTATTCCTTGCTATTTTTATTTGTATTTTTCAACTGTTATACGTGGCTGGTATTTAACTTTTTTTCATAATTACATAGTTCTGGTACACAAATAGGGTCAAAATTGGGAAATTTGAAGAGTGGATAAATGTAATACGTCATAGAAGAATGGAAAAAAAGTCATTTAACTCAGTACGCTGAACACAGTACAATCCCACGCATCTGTCAGTTATTTTGTAGGCGGAACAATAGTAGATCATTGTGCTAATGCAATTCACTTCTGACCTTTCAGTAAGTGAAAAATATTGACAAACTAGACCTTGACATTTAATTTTTGGTCACATATTATTTTAACTATGTTTTTCACATTTTTAAACTTAATAAAGCTTGTTTGTTTTAATATATTTTCACCTTATCTTACAATATTCATAACTGTTGATTTGCCTTTAGCTGATAATAAATAAAAATATATATTTTAAAGAAAAAAACCAGAATTTGATATGTATAATTAGTAAACATCCTGCTGCCTGCTTTGCGTATTTTTCGTAGATCCCGTTAACCACAACATCTGTCTACATTTTAGGCAAGTCGCCGTTCTTTACTGGACTTGAAGAGAACCATCTTCTGGAAGATGGCCATCTGGATCAGATAGTCCCTTCCCTTAATTCTCCCATGCATTGCTCACCCAAGTCCCAAGGAAACTCTGAACCTGGGGAACGATATTCTCGCAAGGTATTTGTTGGTGGGCTTCCCCCGGACATTGATGAAGGTACGGAGAACCTTTCCTTATTGTCATCAGCCTAAATTGACAGAATACGTTCCAGTTAATAAGGTGTTATTTTTGCGATTGTTGCATCCAGGAGCTGTTCTGTGTTCGTAAAGATATCATGCACTTACTGTTTTGTTTTGAATGGTTTAATTTTCATTCGTTATTATTGTTAAAAAGAATAACGTTGTGACTCTTTAACAATTGCTTTAAAAGTTCTTTCTTAGATCGAAGATTATGGGTCTGTTATTTATTGTCAGTATCACAAATCACCTATATTTAGAAGTATAGAGAAAATTGGAATAACGATTAATTATGCATATATGTGTGTTTGGTATTTATTTATATATTTCATTTCCCTAATGCGAATTTCTATTAACAAAAATTTCTCATATTTAAATACTTACTTCTGATAACATATTCTAATAATGAAATACAATAAAATGGTTCTTCTAGAATGTCATCATAATGACATTAAGAATAACTTGTATTTTGCTGCTATTCTACTAGTATGTGTCTGTGGTGTAAATAAAATGGTTCTCCTAGAATGTCATCATAATGACATTAAGAATAACTTGTATTTTGCTGCTATTCTACTAGTATGTGTCTGTGGTGTAAATAAAATGGTTCTTCTAGAATGTCATCATAATGACATTAAGAATAACTTATATTTTGCTGCTATTCTACTAGTATGTGTCTTTGGTGTAAATAAAATGGATTACAGTTTCGTTGCTTTTATTTTTAAGGCCACAAGTACAAACCGAAGTTTGTATATATGTGTGTGTGTGTGTGTGTTCCGAAACAAAAAACTTTGTTATAATATTAAAACTGAAGATGAAAGTTGATGTCTTTAGTTAAACCAACAACTCTATTCTTCTCGTTCTTAACTGCTGTGAAGACGGTTTTTTTAAATAGCTGTAGGGTAATAAATAAAGATTACCGCGAAAAATATCTTCATTAGAGGTCATATCAGCATTTCATTTCAGTTAGAAATAAAAGAAAATACTGTGCTGTGTTTTAATGATTAGCATAAAAAGAATAAGCGACCGTGTGTATGTGTACATGCATATTCACAATTGTGTGAAAATAAATTTTATTTTGTCCCCTCTCTCCTGAAAACGTTCACGTCCCTAATTATATGACAGTGGTTGATGACAATTAAAGCTTCATTCGTATTCTGAACGTCACCCGGCTGTGACTGCTTGGAAAGCTGATGTGCTCTTAACGCAATAAAATTACTGAACAAGCAGCAGTTTTAATATAAATTTACAGTGTGTTAAACACTAGTAATTGAAGCACGGAACTCCAATGTATATGTGCAGATGATGACTTCTCATACAAGAAGGTTAAAGATAGCTCTGTCTTTTCTATATTTATCCATCAATATTGCTCTTGTAAAGATGAGTTTAAAAGGAGCTACATCTGTAGGATCAGATTTTGATTTAACGGAGAAAGTGCTAAACACCCAAATTAACTTATCTAATATTAGTGAATCCACGTGCGTGTATAAATATTACTTCTGTTTTCATTACTAATAATTATACGGACATTGTAATTATTAAGATTACCAATGCTAAAGCTTTTACCTTTTCGTAGTTTGATTTCAAATATCAAACACAAGCAGTAACGCTGTAATTCAGGTTCTACAATTAAAGATTTTGAGAAAAAAAACTTCTCTGAAATGCTTGACAAATTACTGGTATTATGTTGTGGTCAAACTTGACTTTTTTATTCATATGAAAATAGGAGATAATTTCGGGGCAGATTTTTACCTTTAATCTTGTATTGTAAATCTAACTTTACGTCGTTCAGATTTGTGAAGACTTTTAGCTGACGTAACTCTTTTTTTTTAACTATCATAGGCAGATGTGTCTCCCTCTGGAGCACTGCTGTGGACATATATATATAGGATACAATAATATATAACCGTTGATTTAGCCTTAAAAAAGTGCCATATTAACCACTCGTGATTTGGGAGTTTTGTAACACCATGATTAAATGGTATTATCATTGAAACTTCCATGAGTTTGCCAGGTTTTAGTTTAAGAAAAGTGATGAATTATTTTTTTATTGTGTATCTAAAAATATACCTGGCTCTGGAAGAGAGATGTTTATGTGTTGCAGTATTGAAACTGTGTATTTATGAGACGAAACGAAATACAGGTTGACAGAAAGTTAACTTAAGTTTTCAACGTTATTGCTATTATTTTAACTATCAGCAAACTTTCAGTAATACTTTCAGAAAGCTCTGTGTGCTTATTTACATTATAATGGGTGTCAGTCTGTAGTTGTTTTGACATTCAATTTTGAGAAGAAATGAACGAGTTTTTCTACAAGAAGTATGAATGTTTTTCATCTGGAAACTTTTTGTACTTTTACGTAGAGATTTGTAAGACTAGGGTGAGTATGTGCAATACTTCGTTGCAGTAAAAATGTATATATATATATTTTAACCTCAAAAATTAAACTGTTCCAAAAGAGGATTTCCAGGGTTCTGTATTTCTTCCAAAATACGTCGTCCTCTTGAAAAGAGAGAGAGAGAGAGAAAAGAGAAACTAGCCTCTTGTGTTAGAAGAACCTGATTTCATTAAGAGTACAGAGGTTTTTTTTTAACCAGGCTGGGACTAGCGTAATTACATTATCCGTACGGTGTGAGCGGGTTCAAAAGACGAGGAAAGATGGTTCTTCTTGTTCGATTAACTTTTTTGTTGTTGTTGTTGTCTCTTTTCTTTAGTTTTGTTCAGAACAAACTATTTCCTGAGTAGCTACTTCACTGAAATAAGGGTTATCCAACGTTCTGTGTTGCAATAAGAAAAGGCGAATATAAGACGATAAATCGTCTTAACTGAAAAACCTAATTATAATAACAGATCTGTAGGCTGTGTGATTACTTTTTAAACTCCGTACTCTTCCTGTCGGTCTGACAGTTCGCTTTATTTATGACATTTGAAAGATGAACATGGGAACGTACAAGTATGAAACGCCACGGAAACAATTAACTGATGGATCTACGTTTTGCAAGCGACTCACTTTTGTGGAATTTGTCTTGAAATATAAATGTTTGTAGGATTTTGTTTGATGTTTTTTTTTTTTTATTCTCTCCACCCCTGTGTCATTATATATATATGATATGAATGAATGACATCAGAAGAAATATTCAGAAAACTTATTGTGTTTCTGACAAACTTTTATTTCGTCTTGCAATGCCTCGCATAACATAAATGGCGCATAAGAACAATATTAAATGTTTTTTTTTTCCTAGCCCTTATTGGCAAAAACCGAAATGTTGAATCTGATTCTGTATGTAACTTGAAATATATCATAAAATAATGCAGCGTTGAGATTAATCTATTTAAATAATATAGCTATAATTCTGTGCTTGAAAGTAAGATTTTTTTATATAAAAAACAACACACGTTGATACAGAAAACAATTTATAGAAATAAGCCATGAGAGGATGACACCACTACAACTGCGAATCCAAAGTAGGCTTAGCGTGATTTTGCGCATTTTTTAAACTATCTACCTTTCTTGCTGTTTCAAAATAAATTTGAATTAAGATTTTACATTTGATTTATATGAACATTTTGATTCAACTTAAATTATTATTACTACAGAGGAAATTACAGCAAGTTTTAGACGATTTGGCCCTCTGGTGGTGGATTGGCCACACAAAGCAGAAAGCAAGTCTTACTTTCCACCTAAAGGTAATTGTGAAACTAGGTTATATTTGTGTATAGTGCCAGTAAATGATTTTTCTGAACGGAATATATAATGTGTCTTTGAGTTTAATACATCGTTATAATGTTGGTAATGAAGTAAAAATGATAAAGCTCCTTAAACGTTTAAATATTTTATGAAAAAATTCAAGCATATTTAAATGCGGAATAACGTTATTTACACTGAGATGATACTACTGGATCATAGTAACAACTTGCATAATCACATGTTACAGGCGTACCTTTCCTAAGATCATTAGTCACACTATGTTAACTGTGGTAGTTTGATTTGTTATCTTTTCAAACAGTAACTCCTGATGTAAAACTAAAACATTAAGTTTTTTAATGAACAGGTAACTCTTAAAAACAAAATACCAACAGCTGTTTGTAGAGAAGAGCTCGTGTTAAGTGGTTTCGGTTTTCAATAGGTTATGCGTTCTTGTTGTTCCAAGACGAGTCCTCTGTTCAGGCCCTGATTGACGCATGCATCCAGGAGGACGAGAAACTGTACCTCTGTGTTTCTAGTCCCACAATCAAAGATAAACCGGTAAGTTTAAAGTAAGCTACAAAAAAAGAGGGTGTCGTATTTTCTGAGACTAATATAGATAGCGAAATTTGGTTTAGTAATAAACAAACAAAAAAACGTATTTGCTAAGTAGAAATTACGTAAAGCAATTCTTTCAGTTGTTTCCGTAATTTGTAATAACACGGAATCATCAAAGGAAAAGAATGGCGACAAGACAACGTGACGGCCGAATATGCCACGTGGGGAGTTGCATTAATGGACTTGATTGGATGTTGATTATCAAACTGCATATAGAAATTAGATCGTTCATGTAGTCGTTCCGTTGTAGATGGCTTACGACAACTATCTCGTTATCTTTGTGTGGATTATAGGTATGCGTATACCTTTCCGTTGGTTTAGTTTTAATATTTACTATTTTTATTCTAACTGTTAATTTAATGCAGTGGACTTAGCTACATCTAGTGAATGTGTTGTCTTTGCGCACAATTATGAGTAGCAGTAAAATTATAAACAAAATCCGATAAGAAAAACATTTCTGAGTGAAGCGCTTATCTAAGAATCATTTAACTAAAGGAGTAGCTTGTGCTTAATAATAATAAGTAAATAGGGGGATATGTAGACGGATAACATGAAATAAAATGTTGTAATGGGAACCCAGTAGACAAAAACCAAGATGGGTAATTATTCGATTTTAATATTGTATTTGTAAGACACAAATAGTTGCATATGTTATTAGTATAGGATTCACAACGAAGAAACTGTTCATATTGTGAATTAACTATAATATGAACTTGTTGATGTTCATCCTCGTGAAAGAATTGATACATGTAAATCTAAGGTTTAATTGATTTAATTAGTTTTATCACATAATTTCAAAGTGTTTATGAATTCATTTTCGTTCGTTATTTATATGTATTGTTATGGTAAAGTCATTATGCCAATAATGACAAAATTCAAGGCTGAGAAAACGTCACGTGTTAACACTGCATTAGCAATATTTTCTGATAACAGAAATTGACATCTTTCCTTTTTCCCATCGGTATTCTCTACCGTGGCAGAAATGCACTAAGCACTAATATTCTGACTAGTCTGTTATCATACACATCACCGTCATA
Organism: Limulus polyphemus; assembly: GCF_000517525.1. NCBI lineage: Eukaryota > Metazoa > Arthropoda > Merostomata > Xiphosura > Limulidae > Limulus > Limulus polyphemus. The sequence goes on along the minus strand of NW_013666584.1, from coordinate 376,004 downwards.
TACCATGCACATGGAATTTATTTATCGACATGGGTTAAGCTGTCTTGGTTTTCATACTGTATTGTGTATTAGTAAAAATGATCTTGACAGCTCCTCAGATCTAAATATTCACTCTCTACATAGGTCCAGATCCGACCTTGGCGACTCAGTGATGCTGATTTTGTATTGGATGCCTCCATGCCGCTTGATCCCAGAAAAACTGTCTTTGTGGGTGGAGTTCCTCGCCCCTTGAAAGCTGGTAAGTTGTTTATCATTGATTCACGCTCTTTCTTGGAAGGGGGTAGTCACGCGAAGTCACAATATCGTCTGGAGCGCATGCATAGTGTTGTTGTTTAAATAATTTAGAGTTGCCCTTGGTAACCTTCCTTCTTCAGCGGAGAGAAAATATTTTGATGCGATTTTCTCCTGATGGATTATGTAGTAACATGAGACGAAGTTTCTTTATGGATAGTTGATTTAACAAGTTAGAACGAAGGGTATACCATAAAACACGGACTAAAGTTAAAATCCGCATTAAAAAGTTAAAATGTTTGTGATTCAATTTTTCCTTTTTACAGAACATATTGTGTTTTTTTTTCCCACCACGGAAAGAAAAATGGAAAATAAAAAGTTCCCTACATAAGTTATTACAGTTTGGAAAATAACATATCCTAAAGAAACGTATAATAATGGACACATTGAGTTTTGGACAAGAGAGATTATTGTGCACGTAGCTTGAAAATCTGTAACGAAGAAGTTCTGTACTTTGAATTAACATTAATTTCAGAATTGAGGAAAAGCGAGACCATTATAGGTTTCACAAGTACATTTATTACAACCATTGTTTCACCAGTAATGGCATCATCAGGTATAGTTTGTTTGTTTGTAATGAATTTCGCGCAAAGCTACACGTTTATTCAGTGTGTTATATATTTTGTGAGAAGGTTTTCGAATGTAGCTCATCTTAAGCCATTTATTTTTGTTGTTGTTGTCGTTTGGTACAGTATGTGGGTGTACTGATTTTAAATTTATGGCTTTAAATTTTTTAAATAGCAATGTATTAATTAACTTTGAAAACCTTTTCACAAACTATATATATAACACACTGAACAAAAAAACCTACAGACTGGCCTTCTACTCTTAAAACAACCTAGGAAAAATGTTGTGTAATAACAAAGACAGAATCGAAAAGTACAGCAACAATGGTGTATATATATAGGTCAAACAGGACGTTCCATAGAAACAAGAATTAAAGAACATTCTAGAAGCTGGAAATTAAGGAAAATTGATTCAACCTTTGCATCCCACCTTATTGAAACTTAACACCAATTTGATCCAGAAAAAAAAATGCAAAATTTTACATATCTGTGGAAAAGGTCTTAAAAACAAATCCAGAAAACGTTCTGAACGACTAAACCAACTTAAGCTCCTCCCCACTTCTTATCCTACTTGTCTCTAGGTGAATGTCAAGATCACTTCCTGTTCTTTCTTTAAACATATATATATAAACCCTGTTACAAAACAGTTCAGTCTGTTCCTATATATATATATATAAACCCTGTTACAAAACAGTTCAGTATGTACCTGATGATGCCATTACTGGTGAAACCATGATCGTAATAAATATATTTGTGAAACGTCCAATTGTCTTGTTTTTCCTCAGTTATGTGATTATGGAGTTTCACCAAGTACCGAAGGTTTCAAGTATCAATATATAAAACTAGTGTATAGCCCGTGAAAAATGACGGAGCAAGTACAAACCCCTCACCCCATAGTATACCCCAACCTTACATTTCATAGCTAACTGAAATAAAAAAAAATCGAAATCAAGCTTGAGCAACAAAGAGGTAAATTTTTTTGTGAGCCAATCAAAATTAAGTTTATTCATGAAATGAATTCGTGGCGTATTCATACAATAATTATTGATAAAAACCAGTTAGATTAACAACTTCTAATATATAAAAAAGCCAGTGCAATTTGGTAACACTGCGTTCCAACAATGGTTTTTATATCGTGTTGCTTAGCAACAGAAGTATAACCTAATATTGTTGTTAGTCTATGTACTGAAAGTATAAAATAGAATGTATATAGACAACAAAACTGGAAAAATATTTGTTGATTTTTTAATTTAGTCTCCGTAGATTAAAAGATTTCTTTTATTTAAAACGTTTGATATAATAGAAAATAGCTTAATTCAGAAACGGTTCAAGTTTAAAATTGAATCGATATTTTTACTTTCATGATAAATTTTATGTACTTGGCTGTAGGCTTGGTGATCCCACACTACGTCTTTACTTTGGGCTTATTATACCAACACTCGCTACACTTATAAGGTTTCACGGCACACACACACACACACACACTCTCACTCACGGTCTCTTTGCCACCCCCGTCACTAAAATCGTAACGAGCAGACAGTAATCGAACTATTCTATCTGGATAAACGCATTTTGGCTTTTATGACTCCTATTTCGTGAAATCAATCGTGACGTGACACACATTGGTTTTATATAGGTTAGATTAGTTTGTTAAAAGACGGGCAAGCCTTTCTTTCTAGTTGGTTTTTAAGATATCCTTGAGTAAATGTCCTTCAAATGATATCTGGCAAAAGTGAATTGATATTCACAGTGTGTTCCTTATTGTGTGTCGTTTACAAGAATGTTATAATAGCTGTAAACTGTCAATAGCAACCATGATACCAAGGACCTACTAGATTCCGGTGCACGTGATAGCATAATTTCATGAGTTTTCCTGGATGTGTGTACTTAGAATTGCTGTTGTAATCCCTAAACCACGTACAAGATGTGTTTTGAAATATCTATATATAAGCATATACAGTGAAATTAGCAAGAGCTAAATCAGGCACTAGATCCATTTCATATCTTATTAGCTAACTCTTCGTAATCCACCAGTATATATTACTAACCAACTTTGCGTAATGCACCAGTATATGTTATTATCCAACTTTTTGTAATGCATTATATACTGGTGCATTACAAAAAGTTGGATAATAACATATACTGGTGCATTACATAAAGCTGGCTAATAACATATACTGGTGCATTACCCAGAGTTGGCTAAAAATATATACAGGTCAGTCCGGTAGCTATGGTAATATATATAACATATACCGGTGCATTACCCAGATCTGGCTAATAACATACAACATATACCGGTGCATTACCCAGAGCTGGCTAATAACATATACCGGTGCATTACCCAGAGCTGGCTTATAACATATACCGGTGCATTACGCAGAGTTGGTTAGTAATATGTACTGGTGCATTACCCAGGGCTGGCTAATAACATATACTGGTGAATTACATAAAGTTGGATAATAACATATACTGGTGCGTTACCCAGAGCTGGCTAATAACATACACTGGTGCATTACAAAAAGTTGGATAATAACATATACTGGTGCATTACAAAAAGTTGGCTAATAACATATACTGGTGAATTACATAAAGTTGGATAATAACATATACTGGTGCATTACATAAAGTTGGCTAATAATACGGGTAGTTTTAATATCGGGTAAGCTATGTATCACTAGTGATTGTGTGAGTTTTGTTACGTGTAATAATTCTATTCTAACTCTTGTTTGTTGCTTGTCTGTGTTCTTCATTCGGATATCTATGGCTATTCGGTGATTCCCCAATAAGAAGTTAATATTAGTTTTATTATTATTATCTATAAAAATCGGCACTCTGTTCCCTCTACAGATTAAAATACTAACATGACCACCGTGGTAGTACCATACGTTGGAAACAGATTAAATTCATTACAGTTTTTATAGAGATATCCACAACTCTCTACGGTGTTTCAAGTTGTATCTCAAGATATTGTAATGATATAAATGTCATAAGTACATTTTAAAGCAGTTCATCTAGAGTGACTAGTGTTTGTTTGTTTTTGTCAAAATCAGTATTTTCACCACCGGATAAAGCTTTTTTTTCATTCTTAAGTTTTTTGTTATTTATCGCATCATGCCATTTAAAGGGTTCCTAAAACAAATTGTGTTCCCATCTAATGATGTCGTACAATTTCAAGATGTTTTACTCCATTTTCAAAGCGCTCGACTCACAATCTGAGGGTCGCGGGTTCGAATCCGCATACCACCAAACATGCTC
>NW_013666584.1:368480-371860 GCF_000517525.1 Limulus polyphemus | reverse complement strand
CGAAATTCCAAAAACAAATAAACCAATTTCAAAAAAACAACATTCTTTCTTGCTCAAATTTGCCCTAATTATCTTTTTTAATATATATATATATTTGCGCTTTTGGTAGTGTATCTTACAGTTTAAAAACAATTTTTGAATACATCATTTATCTATCCATGACAAGTATTTTCTAAATAGTTGAGGCTTTGTTGCTGTCACGTGTTAGTTTATAAATAAAAACTACCAAATGAACCACCAAACTATTGATAAACGATGGGAAATTCAGCTAAATCACAAAAACAGCTCGAATGACATAACTTCCGGTACATTTAACGGCTTCGCTTATATTATATAAATCTGAATTAATATACAAACTTGCTAAATGCTTGAAATTGTTCATTTGCTTAAAAATCATAAAGAGCTTTAATGAAGCATGAAATGCGTAAATTCTGTAAATACTGCGTCGATATGAAATATTTCGAACATCGTCTTCTGTCTCTGCTTTATTCAGTATCAGCAATTTTCGAACATCGTCTTCTGTCTCTGCTTTATTCAGTATCAGCAATTTTCGAACATCGTCTTCTGTCTCTGCTTTATTCAGTATCAGCAATTTTCGAACATCGTCTTCTGTCTCTGCTTTATTCAGTATCAGCAATTTTCACCTTTCTTTCCTTTGAGTTACGTAGAAATAACTTAATTGATTTTTTGAATTTCCTTTATCTTACACGAGGAGTAGTCTACAATATATGTTTTTAAATGGCGTGATCAATACATTTTAGGTGATTTCACTACAAGTTAAGCTTTTTTTTTTACGGTACATGATTTTTTATCTTCTATTACAATCTGTCTACTTTGTCGTTTAGTCATGCTTTACTGCCACCTGTCGTTACATGATAACCACCCGCATTTTATCTTCTGCTTCAACGTTCACCAGTGAAACGATCGTAACCTGAAACCTCAGGCTTGCTTAAGGAAAAAAAATAATAATAAAGTGAATGGCCAACGAGTCGATAATTTCAAGTCTGATTTTATCGCCATGTTCACTCTTGAAGCAACTATAATTTCGATCTTGTAGATTTTATTTTTGATCTAATGGTTGAGGTGACCCATCGTGGTCCAAACTCGGTATCTTTACAAATGTACTGAGAAAAGCTGTAGTTTGAGGATGCATACAGTACTGCATACTAAGTTCAAATAAGGGAACGAGTGTTCAAAGTAGAGATCCACGATCTATATATTTTCATGTATGTATGTGTGTGTGTTTACAGGTGTTCTGTCTCGGAGAAAAAAATCTTTTTCGTGTACATTGTATTGCTTTTGACACACTACAACAGAATACCGTTATTTTTCGTCAAAAAAAAGTGCATAGATTTGTTTAAAAAAACGATTGTATTATTATTAAGTAAAGAGTTATTGGTACGATTTTTAATGAACATATTCACCCTTGCTACAAGAGTAGAGGGCCTGACATGGCCAGGTGGTTAGGGAGCTCGACTTGCAATGTGTGAGTCGCGGGTTGGAATCCTCGTCACACCAAACATGCTCGCCCTTTCAGCGTTATAATGTGACGGTCAATCCCACTATTCGTTGGTAAAAGAGTTGGCGGTGGGTGGTGATGACTAGCTGCCTTCCCTCTAGTCTTACACTGCTAAATTAGGGACGGCTAGCGCAGATAACCCTCGTGTAGCTTTGCGCGAAATTCATAACAAACAAACATAGCAAGAGTAGAGATGGTGAGAAAAATGAAACCTATTTTTTTTTAAGTCACTTGTGAAACAATATAGTATTTAAACATACTACGCGTTCGCAAACTCCTTACGTTTAACAAGATGTTTTTGAAGCATATAAGTGTATGTTGTTTTAACATAGAGCTTTGGTCAAGAAAGTAGGTAAGCTCTTCTCTCTTCAGTTACCTATTGCGTTCCGAGTTATTCACCTATGGTATCACGGGTGCCTTCTCGTGCGAGAGATTTCTGTAAAGTTGAACCCATTGTATTAAATTATACAGCGATATTTTTTTTTTCATTTGAGAGTTAGGTGATACCTTGAGGTGAGGATATGAAATTTCTTATTTTTCGTTCGGAAGAATCAACAGTGAAATGGGTAGTGCATGTACCATGGGCAATAATAACATTGTTATTTCGTGTATATAATGGTATGTTTTTCTCAATGTGGAACAGATTCGTGACAGTGATCTCTGAAAGATCCAATAAAGGCACCGACCTCGATTAGTACACAAACTTTGTGTTTCGTTGAAATAAATAAAAGCTTGTCCTACACGGTCTTCAGTCTCTTTCATTCTTCACAATTCGGTAAAAATCAGAGAGTATAGATTAATCCTGCTTAACTAACCCGATTAAAGGAGATTGCTGCACCTGAGAATACCCCATCAATATCATACTTAGCCCAAGTAACGTTTGGAATATCATTTATGAATACCCCCATCAATATCATACATAGCCCAACTAACGTTTGGAATATCATTTATGAATACCATCACTAAACAACCCACTGTGATTGTGGCTCTACAAATATTCTATACTCCCTACTCCTATGGTACCATACAACTGGACGAAACACAAAATACTTCTCTGTATGGGGTGTGTTTTTTTTTGTTTGTTTTTTTAATGGGATGGTTTGTTGGTGTACGTTAAAAACCCACTGTGATTGTGGCTCTACAAATATTCTATACTCCCTACTCCTATGGTACCATACAACTGGACGAAACACAAAATACTTCTCTGTATGGGGTGTGTTTTTTTGTTTTTTTTAATGAGATAGTTTGTTGGTGTACTTTAAAAACCCAATAGGGTTAGGTTTATGAAAATTTGTGTTTCAGCTGTATGTCTTTTTATGGAAACCAATCTTTTACAAACCATCAAAAGTAAAACACAATATTCTGTACACTTTACAATGACCGGATAAGTTAATAAGTAAACGCAAGACTATTTTCTTCAAGAGCTGTTTATATCTCCATAAAGCAGTTAGTTGTATCGAATGTGACCAAATGTTAGAACACAAAGAAACAAGGCAAACTCCCGTGTAACATCTACACCAATAAACGTGGCGGGTTGTTAGAGACTTGTGACGTCTACACCAATAAACGTGACGGGTTGTTCGAGACTTGTGACGTCTACACCAATAAACGTGAAGGGTTGTTCGAGACTTGTGACGTCTACACCAATAAACGTGAAGGGTTGTTAGAGACTTATGACGTCTACACCAATAAACGTGAGGAGTTGTTAGACTTGTGACGTCTACACCAATAAACGTGACGGGTTGTTAGAGACTTGTGACGTCTACACCAATAAACGTGACGGGTTGTTAGAGACTTGTGACGTCTACACCAATAAACGTGACGGGTTGTTAGAGACTTGTGACGTCTACACCAATAAACG
>NW_013666584.1:356066-367480 GCF_000517525.1 Limulus polyphemus | reverse complement strand
AGAAGGGTTGTTAGAGACTTGTGACGTCTACACCAATAAACGTGAAGGGTTGCTAGAGACTTGTGACGTCTACACCAATAAACGTGAAGGGTTGCTAGAGACTTGTGACGTCTACACCAATAAACGTGACGGGTTGTTCGAGACTTGTGACGTCTCGAGGGAAGAAAAATAAATGTTTTCAGTAGAACTACTTTGTCATAACAAAAACTCAGTTTTAACTATACGTCTGTTTTCCAGGAAATATCTTCCTTTTTTACAAAGTTTTAACACTACATGTATTCCTTGTAAGCGTGTTTTGTGAGCTATTCGACTGAACCGAGCATAGGTCGGATGTCTTTGTTATTGTATGTGTGTTTTGAACTAAATCGGGACTGGTTAGAGTTTACAAATTATTGTATTTGTGTTTTGTACTGGATCGTCCGTAGTTTGTATGCATGTTTTGGACTGGACCGACCGTAGTTTGTATGCATGTTTTGGACTGGACCGGCCGTAGTTTGTATGCATGTTTTGGACTGGACCGGCGTAGTTTGAATGGAGAGTTTTGGACTGGACCAGACATAGTTTGAATGGAGAGTTTTCATAGGCTGAATTTGGTGTGTGTGTAAAACGAGCTATTTGATGTCGTAAAAATTAAAGTCGGGACTAGCGAAAGTTTTTGTCTTGTAATTTTCAAAATTAAGAAAAAAACTATTCCAACTAATAAGATTGCCATTAATTTAACATAAGTAACCAATTTGTGTTACTTTTGTAAGGGCAGTACAAACATCGGTTTCGTATCGTTGTTTTGGGGATTGTTTCGTGGCTCTTCACGGATTGCTGATTTTTACGAGATAAGTTTTGTACCAGTAGTGATATTCTAATACGAACTTAATATGCGACACATTATGAATACGGCTCTTTTTTTCTTCTCTCTCTCTCTCTCTCTCACACGCGCGCGCGCTCGTAGTGATAACGTCATCTATGAATTTTGTATACATCATAGCAAGACCGATTGTTACTCTTTAATTTAAATATCCTCATAAGTTGTAGTTTATTTGTCACAATTCTTTGTATAGTGTCTAAATCATATTAAGTTTTTTTCTTCTGGTCCTTTGAAAGTAAATAATAACAATATTGTTTTTAATTTTCGAAAAATATATAATTGTTTTTGCTTCAACTTTAGATTGATTTTATTTGTGTGTGTGTGGCCCCCAGTGGCACATCGGTATATATGCGGACTTACAACGCTAGAATCCGGGTTTCGATACCCGTGGTGGGCAGAGCACAGATAGCCCATTGTGTAGCTTTGTGCTTAATTACAAATAATTTACTTGTGTGTATATATATGTGTGTGTGTTTTGTCTGTCTGTCTATATTGTTCACATAATTGAAAAAAAACAAAAAACGACCGCCTTTGTTTGTAATGCTTATCTGTTTTATACGAAATATTTGGTTGTGTTGAGTGTGATCAAAATATTCTTGGCACCATAAAAGTTTAACTCTACACAAGAGTATTTCAAACTTAGTCGACACTGCATAGCCCCCTGGCGGATAAGTTAACCTAAAACAAAGTGTAACCGTCGTTCTGGAATCGTGCATGTCTGAAGATACAGTAACTCATAGCAAGTCTTTTTTTTTGTTATGTGTAACTGAGCATTTTCTCTGATTATCAGTTACATTATCTCACAAGAGACAGCTCCTTTAAGTAACACATACACTGTGTAACTGAGCATTTTCTCTGATTATCAGGTTACATTATCTCACAAGAGACAGCTCCTTAAGTAACACATACACTGTGTAACTGAGCATTTTCTCTGATTATCAGTTACATTATCTCACAAGAGACAGCTCCTTTAAGTAACACATACACTGTGTAACTGAGCATTTTCTCTGATTATCGGTTACATTATCTCACAAGAGACAGCTCCATTAAGTAACACATACACTGTGTAACTGAGCATTTTCTCTGATTATCAGTTACATTATCTCACAAGAGACAGCTCCTTTAAGTAACACATACACTGTGTAACTGAGCATTTTCTCTGATTATCAGTTACATTATCTCACAAGAGACAGCTCCTTTAAGTAACACATACACATCTTGGTAACGAAGATTATTATAGAATATTTCGTAAATGTGTTTGAAGAAAATACCTGGGGACTGTAAGCTTCAATTAATATAACTTAGTAATATAATAGAGAGAGATCCACATTGGTTCTTCTGAAGATGTTAGTTTCTTAACATTTGAAAACATGAAAGCACCGTTCCCTCTAAGTGAATATAGCATTTTTTCTTTTTTTCAAGCAATGTGTTTTTGGATATACATTACCACTCAGGCACGTAATTATTCAGATTAATTAGCATAGCATGTCTCAGTGGATTGTTGTGATTCGCATTTTCTTTTTAAACTAAGCCTTTTCAAGTAGGGTTACATACAGACAAGTTTCCAGTCGTTTTTTCTGCAGTGTTATTATTTTATACTTGAGTTTATCAGTCTTCCTGCCAAGCAGTAGATTTATTGAATTAACACTGGTAATAAAGTTTTATTAACCACATTAATGGTTTATGAATATCTTATAAAATATTTTTTTTAATAATTTCAGGTTAAAATTTAACTCGCACAGACGCCATATTAAATACTTCTGTCAGTTTTTGTTGTTATAAATATGTTGGTACAAAATTGCCATAAGACTGGAGAAAGTGTAGAAGTGTACTACAATGTCTATAAAGTTGTTTATAAGGACTAAGGTTATTACAGAATGTAGAATTATTGATAGAATCTATGTGGATTCAATTGGCATTTTCAACAAATCTTTATAAACTATTGACCCCTAATGGCACTGTGATATGTCTGCAGATCTAAACGCCAGATACTGGGTTTCAATACCCATGGTGGGCAGAGCACAGATAACCCATTGTGTAGCTTTGTGCTTAAGTACAAACAAAACAAAAATCTAAACTATTAATACACCAGGCTGCTTGCATTCATAAGTTTGCAGTTTAAAGGATCTCTAATAATATGTGAGTCACACAAGTGTAAACAACAAATACCAGCAATAATGCAATTAAACCCATTTACAAAATGAATGATTTATCCATTTTTTTTTAGACAGTTCTTCACACAAAAGTTGTAATGTGCATAACGTAAACTTTTGAATATGATGCAATATGTTGAGCCCACAGGTAGCAAGTGGTATAAAACCAAATCAGTAATTTCATCTTTTCCATAGGAGTAAGCAGAAAGTACAAAACTCCTAAGTTCAGGGTTGGGGTTCTGACTAATCATCTGTAGACTCCAAACTGCTTGCAACAACAATAACTATCACTTTTAGTTTTATGAAAGATTTTATAAGTGTTTTATATGATAGCTCTTAATATCTTCTTTAATTATCACAAAAGATTGTGTTTGACACAGATAGTAGATATTACACTACATCTATGCTACCAAGTCAATAAAAATAATAAATTAAAACCAGATGTGATGAAGGTGAAACAAATAAGAAAACATTACCATCAGCCATACACTTCCAGAAGTGGGTTAAGCTATGCTTTACACTTGTATGTTACTCCAAATATGTCTACATGTGATTGGTAAAGAGAAACAATTTGATTAAAATTGCAGAAGTGAAACAAGTTTAAGTAACAAATTTTTATAAGGTAAGTAGTTTAGATTTATTAAAAGCAATAACCTGCAGTCTTAACAACATAATTTACAGTTACATGAACACGTTTATTAGAAACAATTTTTAAGAAACATGAAGTTCCTGCTGTTCGGAAAGTTGAATTTAAAATGTAACTATGGAGACTGAATGACCAAAATTTCTACAATTAGGATCTCTACATAAAGATAAGCAGTAATATAATGAGTTCTAAAACTTTTGGTTTGCAGATATATTAAGGAAATCTTGCTATTGATTAATATATTATTAATAAAAAAAAAATTATCTGTGAATCATAGATGAAAGCTATAATTTTATGCTACATTATTATTTGATAACAAGAGCTTAGATTCACTGTGTTATGGATTGAGATGTATGAAATTAGGACTAAAATTGGATTTGTGTTCTGTGTTTAAACAGTCTATTCTATAAAAGATAATAACATTTTCTTACACAGAACATTAAATTATGGGTTCTAATTACATTTGTACAGAACAATGCTCTGAATATTAATTGATAAATTCAAAAAGTATCCCGATGGAGGCCCAGTAAAAAGTAAGATACTTTATGTAATTAGTCAAAACTGTGTCGGATTGTACCACTTCTAACTGGATGTTAATGTTCTAAGTATTTCAGGGAAAAAAGTTAGGAGTATAAAAATATTATTATTAAAATGTAATTTATTTTTTAGCTTGAATAATACAAGATTATAAACAAGTTGAATAAATAGAGTTGTTTAAACATTTGTTTAACAACAAGTAAAAGCTTGGAATGGTGATAGTGTCCAGGGTCACTGATGAGGAATGTAATTCTATGACACTAGTCTGGCTCACAGACACACATCCCAATGAAAGAATAGACCATTCCAAGCTTTAACTTGTTGTAAAACAAATGTTTAAACAACTTTACTTATTCAATTATGTACAAGCTGCCCAGTGTCGGCTAACAATACGAAGACTTAACTTGTGGCGGATTGCTACAAGTTCTTCAAATACCTATAGAATGATAGGTTTCTTTTTTGTGAATGTAAAATACTTAAATACACCAGTTCGATTCAAGATTATAAACAATTTTCTTGACATGACTCCTTTAAAAATTAAAAGTATCTAGAAATGTTTAAACCAGTAGGGGAAATGAAAATCAAAAGTTTGTGTTGTAACAAATTTCTTGAATTTAAACTTACAAGCTCGTAAACTAAGTTTTTTTCTAAAATTAGGAAAAAAAGAATTAGCAATAGAAATGCTTAAATTAATAAATTTATTTATTTCTTATTACAGCAATTAGGTTTTAGTTGAGAAAAAAAACATCTTTTAAACTTTAAATCCTCTCTTCCATATTAATAAAAGATAGTAGACATTGTTTTGTAACATCTCTGGTTTGATGATAACATAGACAAATGGTTAAATCTTATGTAGAGACTTGAAAAATAGTTTTGAACAAAATAAATCCATTTATTCAGCTCTAGTTTTCTGTGTGGCCTTACTCTCTGGCTAGTGTAATACTTTTAACAGAGTCTGTAGTTTATCTTTAAATACCCAGTTTTGGTATTGTTATCAGCATTCCTCTTTTTTTTTTTGTAGTTTGGTGTATACTGTAAACATGGTAGTTTGGTGTATACTGTAAACACTTAGACAATAAACAAGATGTTTCTTCATCATATATCCTAGGCTTCATGTAATACAAACCAAATCATTATTTTTGTTTACAGATTTTAGCCTTTTGGTTATATAGATTATAATTAGATATTATTGTTTTGCAAGTGACAATGATGTTGGAATATTTTTGTTCCATATATACAAACTAATTGTCATGAAAAACCTTAGACTTAAACAGTGCATTTTATTTACTCTGTTTCTGTAGAAAGCTGGTAAGGCAGACTATAATCAGACACACATACACATGTATATGTATATATATATAAATGTATACCAAAGAGTATTACTATTATCATTTTTAAGAAATTTTTATTGGTTGGAATTTGGTAGCTTAATTTTGTTTTTCTCAAATGATGTTTTTAATATAGGTGTTGCTGGAGTAAGTTTTCAGTTCTTTACTTTTGTATTAATAAGTAATGTACTTTCACTTATAACTAATAACTTATAGTCTAAATGTTAATAATTGAAATTAAAATATGAGTTTTATAGAATAAATGTGTGTGCATATGTATGTTAATAACTGTTATGTAGTTCTCCCAGTAGGTCAGCAGTAAGCTTACAAACTTACAATGCTAAAATCCAGGGTTCGATTCTCCTTGTGGGTAGAGTACAGATAAACAAAACAAAGCAAGACTGTCATGTAAAACTCCTTGTACTGAACCATTAAGCTTCCAACATAACTGTCAAATCTTAAAGGCATACTGTCCTCAATTTTAATCTTTTGATTTTTACTGAACACTAAAACATGTCATTAAAAACAAGGAAGCACTAACCCATCACTGGAACTTTTCACGCATATATAGAAAGTAATTTCGCCGCTATTTTTAGGAATAATTCATTTTGTTAAAGTGATTTTTTTTTTGTTATTGTTAACTGTGCATAGAAATATTATTAAGTGTGTGTGCATAATCAGGTTAGGCATTATGTGTTAAAATTTAAAAAAAATCATTGCGACATTTCTGCTTAATCGTGGAATCGTGTAGAAGTTGAAATGTGTTGGACAAAGAAAAGAAAAGCATGTTAAATATAGATCAAATTGATAAAATTCATTCCATAAAACAAGTGCATCCCCACAGAATAAGTTTAGGATCTGTAAGTTTTGATAATTATTTTGCTGTAAATATCTGACGACAAAAATACGTTCTGCATATTGTAAAAAATACCACCTCTTTTTACTGCCACTGTTGTTGCTTGTCAGAGTTTCTCGTCTTCGTTCCGTTTATTACTGAGGACGAATGTATTGTGGGATAACTATGTACTGAGTGATTCAGAAGTACGTGGACAGGTAAATAAATCAAAAGTGGTTGGATGTAGAAAAGTAATTGTTAGAGTTTTGCAATGAGATGTTGTGGAACTTCCCTGTGCCAATATCACCGAGTTCATTCAGAGGTCAACATCAAGGTTATGACCTTTGAATTTTTTTATTAATATGCATCCTAAACCAAAAATGTTAATTGCAGAGCTGTATACAATGATGAACGAAGCATTTGAAACCACAAATTACCAGCATCGTTCCAGAACCACATCAGTTTACAGGCATTGATGTAGATGACGTAATTATCCTAACAACATTATCCTAAATGAAGGCACACAATCAATAATTGTGTTCGAAGTGCAGTCCAAGTGTGACATATGCCAGTATGGCTGCTTCATTGTCAATATGGTTCTTGGTCTGCTCACACGGCGTGTATGCGTAATTGAGCCTGTAATATGAAGACGCTGACACGCACTTCCCAGCGGCATGAAGTTTGATATCCAAATGACAACAACTAGTGACATTTGCAATGAAAAAAGTGTAAATTTTGGGGTTTTTCCAGTCGAATTTCATCATTTTGAACGTTTTCCGGCAATTCGCTGGGCGCCATAAAACGTCATAAGAGTGACGTTCGTATGTGAATATCCGTCAGAATAGTAAAAACCAGTAAAATTCACAGAATTTTAAAAGTTTAACGCTTTCAAGCTATTTTCAGGACGTCATAAGAAATAGTTACGAAGAATGAAATTTGTAAGTATCCTTCCAAGTATTTAAAGTGGATCACAGTAGCTAACGTGCCTGTGGATATACGGATCCCACTGTCTGCATCCCGTAATTTGAGACCAGTGGGATATACGGATCCCACTGTCTGCATCCCGTAATTTGAGACCATGTGCGTTATAAGGGGCCCGGCATGGCCAGGTGGTTAGGGCGCTCGAATCCCCGTCACACCAAACATGCTCGCCCTTTCAGCCGTGGGGGCGTTATAACGTGACGGTCAATCCCACTGTTCGTTGGTAAAAGAGTTGACGGTGGGTGGTGATGACTAGCTGCCTTCCCTCTAGTCTTACACTGCTAAATTAGGGACGGCTAGCGCAGATAGCCCTCGTGTAGCTTTGCGCGAAATCCCCCCACCCCCAAGCACATATACACTGTATCATTCAGAAACTCACTAATTTTTGCTGTTTGGAGGGACATTTGCATGCGACTGTCCCTCGAATATCGGATATCAATATAACTTCAGGTGGCTTATTTCCTATCATCTGGTATGAAGGATGACGTTTATCAGGAAACTGTTTGACATGCAATCATGTAGTAACCCGCTTATTCTGGTCAGACACTCCATATAGTAGGACCATGTTAAACTGTTCAGCTTAACATTGTGCTATTATTTAGATAATATGGGGACAGCTGCAGGCAGCACTGTGCTTGCGTGTTACCTTATGTAGGGAGCTTTTATTTCAATATATTTTTCTAGTTTCTTCAACCCTTCAAAGAAGCAATGATATTCTTATGTAAAATTTTGACCTTGCATCTTAAACCTAGGATTGTATAACAGCCTTTGCAATTGTCGGATTTCGATCTTCTGTGGCACAACTCCGTACGCAAGGAAGGGGCGCATTCATGTCTACAACTGTTTCATTTGTCATTCTTTACAACTTACCCGTTAACATTTTGAGTATACGATTCATCTTAACATGAAGATGCTCTTGAATAATCAAAATGGTATACTCACAGTGTAGGTCCATATAATTTTTCCATAGAACTGACAGTTATTTTCCTGTAGCTCACTTCTCCAATTTTAAATTACTTGTTTGCCAATAACTTCTGAATCACAGTATCCATCGTTTGGTTCTATATTTACACGTGTTTTTAATCATCAGAAACAATATCAATCGTAGTTTTAACTATTGTTTAATTAATTTAATGAAAATTTTACTATTCTCGGAGATTTCAAGGAATATCTATGTTAAAGAATCTTTTCATTGAGCATGTGCAAAATCAGTGAGAAACATGGTGTCAAGTTACATACGGAGCATTAAAAAAAATCGATACCTCAAGGGAACTCTGAATTTATTACTTACACGAGTATAGATGGCTGAAGCATGACGAGCTTGTAGTTCAAAGTGTTGTATGCATATTCAAGATGGAAGTAGTATTTCCGACTCTGCTAAGCATTTATTTACCGTCTAGCGAATGTGTCAACGTATCTCGTTACTTATTACACGTTCAAATTAATCACGCTTGAAGAAAGCATTGTGCTCATGCGCACAATGAAAGCTACCAGATAATTACTCTGATACAGAAGGCTTTTATCAAAGTAGTCACACACATATTACACAAAAAAAAACTTTGATATAGGAGAGGTAATTGCTTTTAGATTAGATTAGAATTGCTTGTGTTTAATGAAGACAGAAAGGAAAAATTAACAAAAAAAAACGTGTTTTCATTTCAATTGAAAGTTTTTTAAAACTTAAAAACCCATCAATGCCTCGTGTGGTTCGCCATAGAGAACTCTTAATCACGTAAATTTATTCCCATTTGTCGTGAACTTCTTGACGTTAATCTGTTATCTCGCAATAAAAAATAAAAAAGTGGCATGATATAATGAGTTCAGAAAAGGCGTAAGTTAGCACCTTACCATTTAAAATGAGCACTCCGAAAAAAATCTCAATAAACTGATTCTGAGTTTTATAAATCGATTGATATAGATGAAGGGTCCTGCCAAAATCCGTCTTTACTACATAATGAAATGAAAACTTAGACAAGTGTCATTCGACACATGATAGCTTAAGTGTCTAAAGTATCTGCTTAGTCAGCTCACTTGTAGGTTCGAATCTAGCACAATCTCACTTTTTTCGTTAAAATTCTAACCTTAACATCTGTGTGTGTGACGTTTGCTGATAAGGGGGAATTTCTGCTGTCTTTGTTTTATCTATAATGCGTTCTATTCTTATTCCATCAATATAAAGCTGAAGAAACCCGCCTTTTTTTATTTCATTTTACCGCAATCATTCACAAATAGACTCGTGAATACTCATAAATACGTGTTTTATCAGTTAACAATAAAAGTTATAAGTTTTATTGTCAACTGAATATTATTACGTGATGTGTTAGTTTTAGTGTTGGTGTGTATTATTACGTAATATATTAGTTTTATTTTGCTGAGTGTTATTATGTGATGTATTAAGGTTAGTGTTACCGAGTACTGTTTGTCTTTGTCATTTTTAAATGTGGGTTAAAATAAAAAATTATCGTATAATTATCTGAAATGTAAAGGTCCTTTTTTTTTTTCTAACTTTACTTTCATTTTAGTATTTGTTTAAACTACATTACAATATCTTTGCTGTGACATGGTATTTCGTTTTCCATAATAATACATGCCAATTTCGTTATTATTGAGCTCTTTTATTTTAAACAAAAACTTATTTAAAATAAAGATAAAGAGCCTACTTTCTTTGGGATTCATTCTTTTATTTACCTTGCTACCTCAAGTGCCTTTCAACAAACTTCCTGGTATCACTAACGTTGATATGCATTCATCGCTGTTTAAATAAACATTAAAGTGGCTCTGTATTCATTATTACCACCATTCATCTGGTTTCAACATTGTTATATATATATATATCTTTCTTTTTTTTTAAGTTTATAAAAATAGGTTTTCTTAACCTTGTGTTAGGATATCGTTGTTTTCGTTTAGGTTTGAATGTAATACAACCACAGTTAGGCCTATCGTGTTGTTTAATGCACCAGGCGACACAACGTTTAGGTTTTTTGTGTAATAGAGCCTTAAAGGTCACAAAACATTTATGTTTATATAGCCTAGTATAATTAAGAGAGGTCAGTTGTTGATTAAATTTGATATTCTTCTTTAATATATTTAGTCCCTTGATAAGGAAAATTTGTTTGACTCTCTCTCTCTCTTGTTATTAGTTTGAAAGGTCGTAATGTTACTTTCCCAGAACACACCTCAGAATACTCGCTGAACTCAATGTCGTAAGGTTACTCATCCAGAACATGCTCAGAATACTCGCTGAACTCAAGATCGTAAGGTTACACATCCAGAACACACCTCAGAATACTCGCTGAACTCAAGGTCGTAAGGTTACACATCCAGAACATGCTCAGAATACTCGCTGAACTCAAGATCGTAAGGTTACTTACCCAGAACACATCTCAGAATGCTCGCTGAACTCAAGGTCGTAAGGTTACTCACTCAGAGTGTCTCAGAATATTGGATAAACTTTTATTTTTACTCTAAACGTAATAATCTAGTAGACGGCAAGGTGTGGTGAATTTGTTCACAACACTAGAGTGAGAGTCTTGCTCTACGTCCTTAAATGTGTGCTTAAAAAAACCTTCAGTTTTAAGGAACCTGTTAGAATGTTGACTGAGAAACTACAGGCGTTTTTTCGGAGCTTGTGTGGTGTGAGGAAAACTGAGGATACCGACAGTTCTGAGCCACGAGTTATCAAAGTAACTGTTATATTACCAAGTAATATCACAAAATTCCCGTAATTAGGGCTTTAATATTAGCACTTGTGCTCGTGGATGTTTCAAAATAACCTTGTTATTTCAAGTAACTCGGTATACTTATTAAATCACGTGAAATTGGATAGGTGTCAATACGATCTACAGCTATAATTGTGATGATTTACCCTTTTCAGTACAGCTCTGTGGTATTTGTGTGTGTGTGTGTGTGTGTGTGTATATATATATATATATATATATATATGTGTGTGTGTGTGTGTGTGTGTGTGTGTGTGTGTGTGTATGTAGTGTATGTATAGTATACGTACTAACATATATTAGTTGTTAGAGAGTATTAGTTAATTATTAGTCGTACTGTCTGTACACGCCATAGT